>NW_024062810.1:215000-420000 GCF_006381635.1 Hibiscus syriacus | reverse complement strand
CAATAACCAACCCACAATTTCAGATTCAACTCTTTCTAATTTATAGGGCCAGGTGGAGAGCAACGAATATAATAACAATTATCAGAAGAACTACATTAACAATAAGACATAACAATGAGAGGACAGGTTGAAAGATCCAAGGTAAATATGGCCCACACGTCTTCTTACATGGGCCACACATAACAAAAAATGTGACACAACACTAGGGGTGTAACGAGTCATTTTGGATCGGGTTTGAGTTGAGTAATTTCGAATTTATGTTAAATTTCATTTAATTTTATTTGGATCGGTTTGGATCTGATCCGAATCTAGTTTGGGTGTACGATGAATCGGATTGGGTCTGGTTAATTTTTGGGTCGATTGTTTTCGGTGTTTTTCTCGAAAAATCACCGGTGATTGGTATATTTACCGATCTAACACCGGTCGGATTATATTTCCCGATCTTACACCCGTAGCAGTAAAGCGAGCCCCTTGAACCATGCTATATGTTGATTTGGCTCCACGTAGGGTATAGCGCGTCCCCTGTACCGCGCTATACGCCACGTAGGGGTAATTATATTTAACGCGGTCCCTGGTCCGCGCTATATCTTTTATCTGAATAATTACATATAGCGCGGTGCAGGTACCGCGCCTTATATGGTTATAAATACCCTTCTCCGCCGGTTAAGTTTCTCACATCTCCTCGCATCCCCTCTCAACTTATAAATTAATACAACAATTCCGTCAATGAGTAATAATTCTGATAATCTTCTCATATTTGATTTAGAAGTTCGTGCGATTTTTCGTTATAAGGTAAATTTGTTATAATTTTTTAATTATACATATTGTTTATTATCATTATTTGAGTAAATATTATACTAATTATTTTCAATTAATTTTTATGTTTGTAAAATTGAAAAGCGGGATCATACGTCGAAATAGTTTTGCGGTGCAGGTAATAATATTTACGTTGTATTATTTAAATTATTTACGTTGATGTGTAAAAAAATTTATTGTGTTATATTTTCGTTCATATATAATTTATTTAATCAGGTTTGTTTCAGTTACTTTTTTTGCAGATATAATATTGCCGCACTTTTAAACTCAAATAATGGCGCGACTTTCAGCTATTGTTTATTATGATGGTGAAATTCAAGAAGATGAAACCGGCGTTGTTTTCGTATCAAATGAGCATGTTAAAATATCATTCAAGAGAAACATAACTCTTGAGGAGCTGATAACGAAGATTTCGAGGAAGATTCACATTGGAAGTAGTAGAAGAATGTCGTCGTTGCAGCACAGATTTCCAACATCATTGTTGCCATTAACTTATACAGCATTCAAACTTTCGAACAATGATGATGTTCAAATGATGGTTGAAGCTCAAAGTAATTATTCAGACGCCGCTATTGAGATGTATGCACATTTTGTTTAAGTGCGTACTGTTCGGGGTCAATCATTAAGCTCCCACTATGGGCTGGCTGAACAAGTTGATCAAGTTGACAGCACGACTACAGTAATGTGTAATGATTTTAATGCCATAATAGGGAGACATTCATCCGCAACCCCTTACGATATGTACCGAGGTGGGTCCACGAACAATCCATATGGCAACACCGCGTCCAGTTAAAGGGGAAGACATTCATCTGCAAATTTCTTTGACCTTAATATGGAGATGCCATCGACGCAACAATCTGTGTAGTTTCCATTTGACACGATGGCTTCAAGCTCCAGGGAGGGACATTCGATTGCGAGCTTTTTCGATCTCAATGTCGATATGCCTTCTAGTTCAAGGGGAAGACATGCAAGTAGTAGGTTCTTCGACCTAAATGTGGAGCGCATGGAGGAACCATCATCTCCACCAGAAGAACCGCTTCGTGAGCCTGGTATGGATGGTGCTGAGACTGGACTATTCATTCACCATGAATCACCGCAATTCAACCCCGATGATGATGATGTAGATGAAGTTCCAGGAAATGTGACACAAACTGACCCTCCTGCACACATGTATTAAGCTGATTATGGTGCAATGTACGGGCCAGAATTTACGGATATGCCTCATCTCGGTGACTATGGATATTACTCATCAATAAATAATGGTGAGTTATCTTTAGGCACAGAGTTTTCAAGCAAAGAAGAAGCGATGATGGCTATCAAAAATTACAATATCCGTAATTCTATTCAGTCTAGAGTCAATCGATCGACGACCAAAAAATATGTATGCTACTGTGCCCGACGCAAAAACGGATGCAATTGGATGGTTCGCGTATCGAAAATGAAGAGGAAAAATAACATATGGGAACTAACAATATAAACGATCCTCACAATGTTGTGCTGGAGGGGTCAACCAAGATCATCCCAACTTGGACTCTGAAATGATATGCCAAGCCATCATGCCCATGGTAAAAGCAAGCTCTCATATAGATGTTGCAGTGTTGATTTCACCTATACAATCGCAGTATGTGTACACTGTCTCCTATAAAAAAGCTTGGTTGGCAAAACAAAATGCCATTGTCAAACTTCATGGCGAATGGGATGCATCTTACAACGAACTTCCAGGTTGGTTTAGGCTGGTGCGGACATTGAATCCTGGGACAATTGTGGACTTCAAAACCTCCTATGCATACCATAATGATCGAGTTCTTTACGATCGAAGCTAATTCTACCGGGTTTTTTGGAGTTACCCACAGTGCGTTAATGCTGCCAAATACTGCAAGCCTGTGGTCCAGATCGACAGGACTTTCTTTTATGGAAAATACAAGCAAGTTTTATTATTAGCAGTTGTCCAAGATGGCAATCGCAACATTCTTCCAGTTGCTTTTGCTCTTGTCGATAGAGAATATACATATTCTTGGGCTTTTTTGCTTCGAAATTTACGTGCACATGTTATCACGAGAGAAAACATCTGTGTCATTTCAGATCGCGGAGCTGGGATCAAAGTAGTAATGGAGTCTTTGGGTCCAATGTGGCAACCACCCTTTGTCCAACATAGGTATTGTCTCTGACACATTGCTGCGAACTATCATGGAAGGTACAAGAAGAATGATGAGCGTCAATTAATTGTGCGCATGGTAAGTGAAAGCAAGTTAGTAAGTTATACATTTTTTGATCATTTTAATTTTGCAAAGAAAGCAAGTTAGTAAGTTATACATTTTTTGATCAAGTTACGAACTACTTCCTCGAACGTTGAATCAATGCTTCAAGATTTGCAGGCGAAGAACGAGGAAGGATACGATTACATCAGCCTCATCGATAAATAAATGTGGACGAACGCATATGATGGTGGATATCGATATTGACACATGACGACCTACTTGGCTGAGGTAATCAATTCAACCTTAAAGGGTGCACGTCACTTACCTGTAGCGGCTTTGGTAAAACTAATATTTTATTTGGGGGGTTTTTTGCGAAGCTCGGGGGACAAGCTCAAACCTGGATGTAAGGCGGTCATGTCTATCACCCTAGATTAGTTGCAGATCTACAGAAAAAAATTGCTGCATCAAATGGAATGTCTATAACAAGCTTCTCTAGAAGGCATGAAATGTTTCGTGTCACAGAGTTGTCGCGACCTCTTCAAGGGATTGAAGTTGTGTCGTTAAGAGTAAATCTAAGGAACAAAATATGCGACTGCGGGTTTTTTCAAGCTCTGAAGTATCCATGCTCATGTTATAGCAGCTTGCTCGCACACACATCAATACTATAACCATTTTGTGGATCCCATATACCTACTATCTGAAGTTTTTAAGGTATATGAATTTGAGTTTCCCCCCATAGGTAATGACAAAGACCCTGATGAAGTTCAAGATTGTCTTCCGATTATACCAAATCCGAGTTTATTGAGGGAGCGTGGTTGTCCAAAATCCAATCGAATTCATTGCGATATGGATATTCGAGAAAGATCTAGACAAGACAGAAGATGTGGGCATTGTAGAAACCCTGGACACACGAGAAAAACATGTCCACTTCTGTTGTCATCAAGTAACAATTGATGAGGAAATGATGTATTTGTTTATCAAATAATAATTCTTGTACTTTAATTTGCATTTACTTCAAGTTAATGATAACCAAATTGGTATTTGAATATAATTTTAAATACAACAAACTTACAATAAGTATTAAATGGTAAATGATAACCAAATTACAATAACTGATATTAATGATAAAAACAAAATTAACTGAAATACATTAAAAAAAGTCCAACAAATTTAACAAAATAAAGTAAGTATTAAATGAGAAATAATAAAAAATTACAATTTAATAAAATAAAGTAAATACAAATATAATAAAAAAATCTATCGATGCCTGTGAAGCGAATGTGTTCCGCAGGGCGGTGGTTGTTGGTATCGAGGAGGATTTCTTCGTATCACTGGTTCTGACTCATCACTGTCATCATCATCACCATCGTCTTCGTCGTCGTCGTCGTCGTCCTAAGCAGATACATTAGGTTGATAAGGAGCTGATGAAGATGAAGCACCTCCATAGAATAATGACCCTGGAGGTGTATGACTGACTATCCCACCGGCCTGCGAAAACTGGGAAAACCCAGACATCGCTGGGTGTGAAAACTATACAGGAGGTGTTGTGTTGCGGCCATGGGTAATGAGGCTGAACCCGCAAAATATCCAGCATATGAACCCCAAGTCGGATCTACAAACATAGACCCATAATACCCTCCAGGAGGGGTCAAATGTGACGGCGACGGCGGCGGGGTCATAAAACCAGGTGAAGGCGGCAACATCTGGTAATGGAAAAGCGATAGCAGCATCATATATGGCTGCGGTGGCTATTGTGAAGGTCATGCTGGTGCAGCTGAGGATGAACCGGAAGCACCTACTCTCCGTCCACGAGTCGGGGGACGATGGTGTTGTGTCAAATCACGTCTCTGTTAACGTCGCGGAAAGGTCTGCCCTCGTGCATCCTCGGGAAGCAGAAATGATTTCCCGTTACTGTTGAACCACTCATAATAACCCTCAGCATACATCAAGAAGTCAGTAAAAATGGGCTCTCTATGGGGAATGCGCCGATGTCGATCCTCCCACAACGCGACCCACTCATGATGCCTCACCAGCTAATATGTATCTGTCTTACCGCGTCTATCTAAGCTATGAAACTCGTCCATATTGCGCGGTGCATCCGAAATTGGTTGAAAACAACCAAACTGCCGGAGCACGCGATCAGTGGAGTGCCACTCGACGGTCGCATAATAGATCAGAGGACCATCGCCATCCAAACATCTGATGGACCCCTCAACTCAGGTAGGATCACCGCCCTCACATCATCATAGAATATGGCACCCATTCAAACTAAAACAAATAATATAATTTTTATCAAAATAATAATCCTAATTATATAACTATAATCTAAAATCGATTTTTAAACATTAAAATTCATACCTGTGTGCCAGCCTTCTGATCGATTAGCACCCTAATTTTTCTAAATCATCAGTAGCTCCTGATGATTTTTCCTATCAGTAGACCACCTATTCAAGGAAAAAAATTTATTATATGCTGTATAAAATTATTAATATACAAAATCAGTTTTATAATTACCTCAGAAGTAGTGGAAATACGAATGGGTTCTTCATAACGGGACATAAAAAGGGCAATCGATACCATGCCCAAGACTGCAGCAGCAGGAGACATATGTCGATAGCATTACGCCTGTAGTCAGTGGCTCCACACATCTCCATGTACAGTAAAGCCAAAACTGCCGAGCCCAACTGAATGATCTGGCGAGACAAAAGTCGCTAAGATGTCGCAACCACATGCATTGAAATAGGTTGCGTGATTTGTCCGGCATCAGCAACCCTCCTATCAACTGCAATATGCATGCCCGTGTATACATCTTAACCTCATCCTCAGAGGCGTCTACGCTCAACTCCCGAAAATTGGCATCTAACCAATTTAACGGTATCCTACCTCCAATAAAACTTTCCGGGATACGTCCTAGATTATCCCGACACAAAGTATTCCAAGAACCGAAAGTTATCCCTGATATCACATCTCCATCCACCGGAAGCCCCAGGTGCATAGAAACATCCTCAAGCGTGATGTGCACTCTCCGCACGAAAGATGGAATGTGTGGGTCTCCAACCTCCACCGCTACTAAGGCAGAAATAGGGTCTGGTTCTATCTTACAATGACCCTGATATCTACCTATGTAACCAAATCCAGCTTCTACTAAATACGGCAAGACACAACTAGATATCACTAACTTAAGATTCCTAATAAAAGGATCTAATACACGGTCCTTCTCCTAAAAATAAATAATTAAAAAAATTAATTCTTAATCTAATAATCATGTATTAAATAAATCAACTAATTATTACTAATAATTGAAATTAAATTAAAACGTTAAAATGTTATCGTATCAGCAAAGTGTCGAGATATATGATTTTCATCCAAGCGAAGTAGATTGCCTTCCATTATATATTTGCAAAAGAATTATATTAGTAAAATATTAAATAAAGTAAAATATTTAAATAAATTAAATACATAATATTAAAAATATTATAAAATATACCTTAAACAGAGAGAGTATTTGAGAGAATTTGGTGTGATAAAAGTGATTGAGGATGGGGGTATTTATAGGGAGGATTGGGGTGTGGACGGGTGGGTAATTAAAGGTATAGCGCGCCCCTATACCGCGCTATACCCCACGTGTCAGATAACCAGGTATAGCGCGGCACCTGATCCGCGCTATACCCCTATATAGCGTATAGCGTGGATCAGGGGTCGCGCTATACCCACGTGTAACCCATGTCAGCGTATAGCGCGGTGCAGAGGGCGCGCTATACCCCACGTGGCGCCAAATTAGCATATAGCGAGGGGCAGGGGGCGCTTTACTGCTATGGGTGTTAGATTGGGAAATATAATCTGACCGGTGTTAGATCGGTAAATATACCGATCACCGGTGATTTTTCAGGAAAAACGCCATTATTTTCTGGTTCAAATCAATATCGGATGGGTTGATTTTTTAATCGAATCAATACTGGATTAGTTGATTTTTGGGTCAGGTTAGTACCATATCGGTTAAATTTCAGGCAGAGTTAATATCATATCAATTGATTTTCAGTTTAGGTCAACCTTTAGATCAGGTCATTTCGGGTTGAATTGGTTATGAGTATAATTAAAATCAAGTATATATAGAATAATTGATATATATTTGTAAAAATATGTCTTCTTATTTATTAATTTTATCATTTACATTTAATTTCAATTATCAATCGTTCAATATTTTTGAATTAAACCATGATTTAGAGATGAAAAATCGATAATTTGACACAAATACGATCTTATAATACATGTTAAAATTTGTTATCAAAATTTTATATTGATATCGTATGAAAAATTTATAATGAGAACTATTTGATAAAGAAATAAATTTTTTATTAAAATTTTTATTTCCAATTATAAATTTAATACTTTTATTAAATTGTAAAAAATAATACATCACTTTATTTGTTAAGTATTAGTCGTAACATAAGTAAATTTTATATTATTTTTATTATAAATATAATATTTTTATAATAAGATAAGTAAACTTTATTTATTACTATTTTCAATATTACAATTAGATTCCTCTTAAACTTTCTATTATTTTATTATAAATCAATATTTTAATAAATTATCAATTTTATTTAAATTAATTTATTATTGAAAATAACTTTTATCGTTTAATAACTTTTATCAATTTCAATTTGTTTGGGTTGTTTTCGTGTCAGGTTAAATTCGATTCGGGTTACTTTTGAATCGGGTTAAAATTCGGTTCAGGTTACTTTCAATTCGGGTTAATTTCAGTTCTGGTTGATTTTGGATTGGGTATGGGTCGGGTAACAGATCAAATTTGATTATCATGTTTAGGTTAATATCGGATATTGAATCGGATAAATCGGTTCGAATAATCAGGTTCAGATAATCGGAATCTGGTCAAGTTTGTCATGTCTACACAAAACACAAAAAGCCGAACATATATGCAGATGCACTGCAGAGATCCGATCCATTGCCAAAGTTCCTAACCTTCGGCGTTTTCCCCGAAAAATCACTCGTGATCAGTATATTTATTGATCTAATACCGGTCAGACTATATTTCCCAATCTAATACCCTTTGCAGTAAAGCGCTCCCCCTGCACCGCGCTATATGTTAATTTGACACCACGTAGGGTAAGGCGCGCCCCCTGAACCGCGCTATACTTACATGGAATACACGTGGGTATATCGCGGCCCCTGGAGCGTGCCTTACGCCACATAGGGTATAGCGCGGGTCAAGGGCTACGCCTTACCTTTAATTCTCTGACATAATTATATATAGCGCGGGACAGGGCCGCGCCATACCTTTAACGGATATAATTATATAAGGCGCGGTGCATGTACCGCGCCTTGTATAATTATATCAACTTTTCTCGGCTATAAATACCTTTCTCCCCCGGTTAACTTCCTCACATCTCCCATCTCAACTTATAAATTAATACAACAATTCCGTCAACGAGTCAATAATTCTGACAATTTTCTCATATTTTATTAAGAAGTTAGTGCGATTTTTCGTTATAAGGTAATTTTGTGATAAATTTTTTATTATATTTATTGTTTATTATGATTATTTGAAAAAAATATTATACTAATTGTTGTCAATTAATTTATGTGTTTGTAAAATTAGAAAGAGGAAATATACATCAAAATAGTTTTGCGGTACATGTAATAATATAAAATTATATTATTTAAATTATTTACGTTTATGTGTAAAAATTTTATTCTGTTATATTTTCGTTCATATATTATTTATTTAATCACCATTGTTTCAGTTGTGTTTTTTGCAGATATAATATTGTCGCACTTTTAAACTCAAAGAATGACGTGACTTTCAACTATTGTTTATTATGATGGTGAAATTTGAGAAGATGAAACCGACGTTATTTTCGTATCAAATGAGCATGTTAAAAAATCATTGAAGAGAAACATAACTCTTGAGGAGCTGATAACAAATATTTCGAGGAAGATTCATGTTGGAAGTAGTAGAAGAATGTCGTCGTTGCAGTACAGATTTCCAACATCATTGTTGCCATTAACTTATACAACGTTCGAACTTTTGAAAAATGATGATGTTGAAATGATGGTTGAAGCTCAAAGTAATTATTCAGACGCCGATATTGAGATGTATGCAAATTTTATTCAAGTGCGTGTCGTTCGGGGTCAATCATTAAGCTCCCACTATGGGCTGGCTGAACAAGTTGATCAAGTTGACAGCCCGACTACAATAATGTGTAATGATTTTAATGCTATAATGGGGAGACATTCATCCACAACTCCTTACGATATGTACCGAGGTGGGTCGACGAACAATCCGTATGGCAACATCGCGTCCAGTTCAAGGGGAAGGCATTCATCTGCAAATCCGTTTGACCTTAATATGGAGATGACATCGACGCAATCATCTGTGCAGTTTCCATTTGACATGATGACTTCAAACTCCAGGGGGAGGCATTCGACTGTGAGCTTTATCGATCTCAATGTCGATATGGCGCCCAGTTCAAGGGAAGGCATGCAAGTTAGGTTCGACCTAAATGTGGAGAGCACGGAGGATCATCTCCACCAGAAGAAGTGAGCTGGAGGAACTGGACTATCATTCCACCAGAAGATGATGAAGTTCCAGGAAATATGGCACAAACTGACCCTCCTGCACACATGTATGAAGTTGATTATGGTGCAATGTATGGGCCAAAATTTGCGGATATGCCTCATCTCGGTGACTATGGATATTACTCATCAATAAATAATGGTGAGATATCTTTGGGCATGGAGTTTTCAAACAAAGAAGAAGCGGTGATGACTATAAAAAATTACAATATCCGTAATTCTGTTCAGTCCAGAGTCAATCGATCCACGACCGAAAAATATGTATGCTACTGTGCTCGTCGCGAAAACGGATGCAATTAGATGGTTCGCGTATCGAAAAGGTAGAGGAAAAAACAACATATGAGAACTAACAGTATACAACGGTCCTCACACATGTTGTGCTGGAGGGGTCAACCAAGATCATCCCAACTTGGACTCTGAAGTGATATGCCAAGCCATCATGCCCATGGTAAAAGCAAGCTCTCATATAGTTGTTGCTATGTTGATTTCAGTTATACAATAGCAGTATGGGTACACTGTCTCCTACAAAAAAGCTTGGTTGGCAAAATAAAATGCCATTGTCAAACTTCATGGCGAATGAGATGCATCTTACAACGAACTTCCAGGCTGGTTTAGGTTGGTGCGGAGGTTGAATCCTGAGATAATTGTGGACTTTGAAACCTCATATGCATACCATAATGATCGAGTTCTCCGCGATCGATGCCAATTCTACCGGGTTTTTTAGACTTATCCACAGTGCGTTAATGATGTCAAATACTACAAGCTTGTGGTCCAGATCGACGAGACTTTCTTGTATGGAAAGTACTAGCAAGTTTTATTATTGACAGTTGTCCAAGATGGCAATCGCAACATTCTTCCAGTTGCTTTTGCTCTTGTCGAAGGAGAAGATACAGATTTTTGGGCTTTTTTCCTCCAAAATTTACGTGCACGTGTTATCACAAGGGAAAACATCTGTGTCATTTCAGATCGCGGAGCTGGGATCAAAGCAGCAATGGAGTCTTTGGGTCTAATGTGGCAACCACCCTTTGTCCAACATAGGTATTGTCTTCGACACATTGTTGCGAACTACCATAGAAGGTACAAGAAGAATGATGAGCGTCAATTAATTGTGCGCATGGGTAAGTGAAACTGATTTAGTTTGTTTTCTTTCGATCTTTTTAATTTTGCAAAGAAAGCAAGTTAGTAAGTTATACATTTTTTGATCAGGTTACGAACTACTTCCTTGAACGTTTGAATCAATGCTTCAAGATTTGCGGGCGAAGAACGAGGAAGTATACGATTACATCAGCCTCATCGATAAAGAAATGTGGACGAACGCATATGATGGTGGATATCGATATGGACACATGACGACCAACTTGGCAGAGGCAATCAATTCAACTTTAAAGGGTGCACGTCACTTACCAGTAGCGGCTTTGGTAAAGACTTTATATTTTCATTTGGGGGCGCTTTTTGCGAAGCTCGAGGGACAAGCTCAAATTTGGATGCAAGGCGGTCATGTCTATCACCCTAGATTAGTTGTAGATCTACATAAAAAAAATTCTGCATCAAATGGAATGTCTGTAACAAGCTTCTCTAGAAGGTATGAAATCTTTCATGTCACAGATGTCACTTCTTCTTAAGGGAAGAGTAAATATAAGGGACAGAACGTGCGACTGCTTTTCAAGCTCTTAAGTATCCATGCTCTCATGTGATAGCAGCTTGCTCGCATACACGTCAAGACTATAACCATTTTGTGGATCCCGTATACCTACTATCTGAAGTTTTTAAGATATACGAATTTGAGTTCTCCCCATAGGTAATGACAAATACCCTGATGAGGTTCAAGATTGGCTTCCGATTGTAACAAATCCAAGTTTATTGAGGGAGTGTGGTCGTCCAAAATCCAATTGAATTCATTGCGATATGAATATTCGAGAAAGATCTAGACAAGACATAATATATGGGCATTGTAGAAATCCAGAACACACTAGAAAAACATGTACACTTCTGTTTCCATCAAGTAACAATTGATGAGGATGTATTTGTTTATCAAATAATAATTATTGTACTTTAATTTGCATTTACTTCAAGTTAATGTCATTCGATAATCGCTGATGAAGATTAAAAAAATGATACAATAATACAAGATTGGACGTTTGCGTTATATGTGATTAAAATAAAAGAGATAATAAGTGACAAACTTAAGAAAGTTATTGAACAATTTGGTATTTCAAAATAATTTTAAATACAACAAACTTACAATAAGTATTAAATGGTAAATGATAACCAAATTACAATAACTGATATTAAATGGTAAAAAATAAAATTAACTGAAATACATTAAAAAAAGTCAAACAAATTTAACAAAATAAAGTAAGTATTAAATGAGAAATAATAAAAAATTACAATTAAAAAGTCCAATAAATTAAATACAAATATAATAAAAAATAAAATCTATCGATGTCTGTGACGCGAATGTGTTTCGTAGGGCGGTGGTTGTCGGTCTCGAGGATGATTTCTTCGTATCACTGGTTGTGACTCCTCGCTATCATCATCATCACCATCATCATCGTCGTCGTCGCCGTCCTGAGTAGGTACATTAGGATGATGAGGAGCTGAAGACGATGAAGCACCTCCATAGAATAAGGACCTGGAGGTGTATGACTGACTATCCCACCGGCCTACGAAAACTGGAAAAACTCATAAAACCCAGACATCGCTGAGTGTGAAAACTGTACAGGAGGTGTCTGTGTTACGACCATGGGTGATGAGGCTGAACCCGACAAATATCCAGCATGTGAACCCCAAGTCGGATATAGAAACATAGACTCATAATAGACTCTAGGATGGGTCATCTGTGACGATGGCGGCGGTGGGGTCATAAAAGCAGGTGAAGGTGGCGGCGGCAGCATCTAGTAATAGAAAGACGGTGACGGCATCATATATGGCTGCGGTATATAAGTCGATGGATACGGTGGTTGCTGTGAAGGTCCTGCTGGTGCAACTGAGGATGAACCGGAAGCACCTACTCTCCGTCCACGATTTGGGGGACGATGGGGCTGTGTCGGTTAACGTCTCTGTCGACGTCGCGGAAAAGTCTGCCCTTGTGCATCCTCGGAAAGCAGAAACAGTTTCCTGTTACTGTTGAACCACTCGTAATAACCGTCAGCAACCATTAAGATGTCATAAAAAATGGGCTCTCTACGGGGAAGGCACCGATGTCAATCCTCCCACAACACGACCCACGCATGATGCCTCACCAGCCAATTTGTATTTGTCTTGCCGAGTCTATCTGTGCTATGCAACTCGTCCATATTGCGAGGTGCTTTCGGAATTGGTTGAAAACAACCAAACTGTCGGAGCACGCGATCAGTGGAATGCCACTCGACGGTCACATAACAGATCAAGGGGACCGTCGCCATCCAAACATCTGATGACCCCTCAACTCAGGTGAGATCACCGCCCTCACATCATCAGTAGAATATGACACACATTCAAACTAAAACAAATATATATAATTTTTATCAAAATAATAATCTACTTATATAATTATAATCTAAAATCGATTTTTAAACATTAAAATTCATACCGGTGTGCCAGCCTTCTGATCGATTAACACCCTAATTTTTTCTAAATCATCAGATAGCTTCTGATGATTTTTCCTATCAGTAGACCACTTATTCAAGAAAAATAATTTCTTATTCACTGTATAAAATTATTAATATACAAAATCAGTTTTATAATTACCTCAGTAGTAACGAAAATGCGAATGGATTCTTGACAACGGGACATAAGAAGGGTAATCGATACCATGACCAAGACTGCAGCAGCAGGAGACATCTGCCGATAGCATTACGCCTGTAGTCAATGGCTCGACACATCTCCCTGTACAGGCAAGCCAAAACTACCGAGCCCCAACTGAGTGATCCGGCCAGATGAAAGTCGCAAAGATGTTGCAACCACATACAGTGAACTTGGTTGCACGATTTGTCCGGCATCAGCAACCCTCCAATCAACTGTAGTATGCATGCCCGTGCATACTGTTTAACTTCATCGTCAGACGCGTCCTCGCTCAACTCCCGAAAATTGACATCTAACCAATTTAACGGTATCCGTCCACTGTTAAAATTTTTCGGGATACGTTCTAGACTAAACCGGCACAAAGTAGTCCAAGAACCAGAATATATCCATGATATCACACCTCCATCCACCGGAAGCCCTAGGTGCATAAAAACATCTTCAAGTGTGATCGTGCATTCTCCGCACGGAAGATGGAATGTGTGGGTCTCCGGCCTCCACCGCACTAAGGCAGAAATAAGATCTGGTTCTATCTTACAGTGACCCTGATATCTACCTAGGTGATCAAATCCAACCTCTACTAAATACGGCATTACACGAGTAGGTATAACTAACTTAAAGTTCTTAATAAAATGATCTAATATACAGTCTCTCTCCTAAAATATATATAATTACACAAATTAATTTTTAAATTAATAATCTTGCATTAAATAAATTAATTAACTAAATTAAAAAGTTAAAATGTTATTGTATCAGCAAATTGTCGAGATATATGATTTCCATCCAACCAAAGTAGACTGCCTTCCATTTTATATCTGTAAAAAAATTAATTAAATAAAATATTAAACAATTAAAATAATTAAATAAATTACTAAAAATACTAAAAATAATAAAATATACCTTAATAAGAGAATATATGAGTATTTGAGAGAAGTTGAGAGGATTTGGTGTGATGAAAGTAATTGAGAATGGGGTATTTATAGGGGATGATGGGTGTGAACGGGTGAGGTAATTTGGTAATTAAGGGTATAGCGTGACGCAAGGGCTACGCCTTTCTGACGCGTGTCAGAATCACAGGTAAGGCACGGCCCCTGCGCCGCGCTATACCCTTAATTACCAACCTGCCCCACGCCATACACACGTGTATCCATGTCAACATAAGACGCGTCGCAAGGGGCGCGCCTTATCCCACGTGACGCCAAATCAACGTATAGCGCGCTACAGGGGGCGCCTTACTGCAAAGGATGTTAGATTAAGAAATATAGTCTGACCGATGTTAAATCGATAAATATATCGATCACCGGTAATTTTTTTTTTGGAAAAATGCCCTAACCTTCACATGCAGCCTATCATCCCATTTATTCACTTGGATTTGGCAAAAAATATTAATACTACCAACCACTTCTTTTCTTATTAAATATCCCTAACTATAAAGGAATCCAAAATCTTCGTACAGACTTACAATTGTACAACTCTTTTGCATTTTAACATTAATGTGACCCTAGATCTACATCGTTGAATTCTTTTACTACTAAATATCACTAATCTATACAAAATTTGGGTTCACCATCACAAGCCACTTGAATTCAACAAAAATTCCATTCATTCATGAAATAACACAAATTTCGTTTCTTTGCTTGTCACCAAGGATGAAACAACTGGAATTTTAAATAAAACTTAAATAGAAAATGGAGTGCATGATTTCCACTAAGAAAAGTAGGGAAAAATAAAAGCAAAACCTAGGGAATTAATATTTTTTTCTACAGGAGCTATATGTTAAAAAGGGTAGTGGAATGAAATTACCTGAAAGAATGACTGCGATATGGAAGGGGAGACATGGGGTTTTCTGAGAAGAATCATGTGCATGATAGAAAAAATTTCAGAATCCCCTCCCCTGGTCAAATAATCGGCGGTCTTGAACAGCATATCGTGAACATCAACGGTTCCTTTAGGAGCTATCCCAATGGAAGCTAGCAGGGTGACGAGAAGGTGGTTCCTCCAGTAGGTGATTCTCCCCACCTTAAGCCTGGTCCACCAGGGTAAGGCCGATGGCTTGGCTAGATCCTCCTCTTTCACAACCTCAAAGCCTACCTTATTAGCGATCTCCGCAATGTCCTTGTAGCTCCTGAGGCCAGGCAAAGCATCGCCTCTTTCAATTCCTTGAATGACCTCCATGTGTTCAGGATTTTCAGCTATGTACTTGCCAGTCGTGACCCACTCGTAAGACACGTATAGAGATCCCGGTTTCAGCACGCGGAACACCTCGGCGTACACATCTTCCAGTTTTGGCGCGTGGCACGTCGCCTCTATCGAGTACGCGCCGTCGAAGCTGCTGTCTTTGAACGACATCTCCAGGAAGTTCCCGCATACGACTCGTAGAGCGAATCTAGCCCGGCTTTCTATTTGTGAAGGCGGGCACGGTTGACTTGGTACTCGTTGATGGTAATGCCAATGACGTTGGCCCGCGAGTGAGCCACAATAGAACACATGGGCCCACCAACGCCACATCCGACGTCCAGGATTCGGTCTCCCGGTTTGACTTCGATTAGATCAACGACCATCTCTTCGTGGAGGCGCGTCGCGTCCCGGTGAGATTTACCGCGAATTGAAGGAGAGAAGTGGAAGGATTGACCCCACCCCCATTCGTAAATATCGGTGACTAAGTTGTAAAAAGTATCGACAAAGTCTGGAACCTTCTCGGCGGTTTCGATCTCCTTTGGTTGCCTGAAGAAAGACCAATACTGTTTGTAGTTGTCCCGAACTTTATCGGAGGAGATGGAACCACCGGAGAGATCAACGGCACGCTTGCCCTTTTGCTTGGTCGGGCCTAAAAGGCAAACGAACCAGTAAAGACCGCAGGCAAGAAGAGCTCCTAGCCCAGCTTTCTATTTGTGAAGGCCGGCACGGTTGACTTGGTACTCGTTGATGGTAATGCCAACGACGTTGGCCCGCGAGTGAGCCGCAATAGCATGCATGGGCCCGCCAACGCCACATCCGACGTCCAGAATTCGGTCTCCCGGTTTGACTTCGATGAGATCAACGACTATCTCTTCGTGGAGGCGCGTCGCGTCCCGGTGAGATTTGCCGCGGATGGAAGGAGAGAAGTGGAAGGATTGGCCCCACCCCCATTCGTAAATATCGGTGAGTAAGTTGTAGAAAGTATCGACAAAGTCTGGAACCTTCTCGGCGGTTTCGATCTCCTTTGGTTGTCTGAAGACCAATATTGTTTGTAGTTGTCTCGAACTTTGTCGGAAGAGATGGAACCACCGGAGAGATCAACGACACGCTTGCCCTTTTGCTTGGTCGGGCCTAAAAGGCAAACAAACCAGTAAAGACCGCAGGCAAGAAGAGCTCCTAGCCCGGCTTTCTATTTGTGAAGGCGAGCACGGTTGACTTGGTACTCGTTGATGGTAATGCCAACGACGTTGGCCCGCGAGTGAGCCGCAATAGCACGCATAGGCCCGCCAACGCCACATCCGACGTCCAGGATTCGGTCTACCGGTTTGACTTCGATGAGATCAACGGCCATCTCTTCGTGGAGGCGCGTTGCGTCCCGGTGAGATTTACCGCAGATGGAAGGAGAGAAGTGGAAGGATTGGCCCCACCCCCATTCCTAAATATCGGTGACTAAGTTGTAGAAAGTATCGACAAAGTCTGGAACCTTCTCGGCGGTTTCGATCTCCTTTGGTTGCCTGAAGAAAGACCAATACTGTTTGTAGTTGTCCCGAACTTTGTCGGAGGAGATGGAACCACCGGAGAGATCAACGGCATGCTTGCCCTTTTGCTTGGCCGGGCCTAAAAGGCAAACGAACCAGTAAAGACCGCAGGCAAGAAGAGCTCCAGTACAGAAGAGCCCAAAAGAATCCATGAGACAGGGAGGTGACACTGAGATAAAGAGAGAGAATAAGTGAGGGACAGTGAGAAAAGAGCTACAACACTAGGCTTAAAAATCAAAAGTATAATCTACGAGAAGACGCGCTACTCTTGTATTCAATATTCGTTCAACATAATCACATGGAGGACATAGAACAAAAGTAACAGAATTATGCTTTACTATTTTACCCTTTTATCATACTATGATAGTTATCAATTATGTAATTTAATAAGCGTTTTAAATTTCATAAATCATTAAGTCATCTTAATGATTAAAATAAAGATTATTCTAAGAGTCGTAGGTTTGAGAAGCTAATGAGTAGACATGGTATTTTTCAGTTGTATTAGAAGATTTCACCAAGTCCATAACAGTTGGAAAAAAATGGAGATCCGTTAATAATACAAGGAAGAGCCCAAATTGGGTGCCCGACCAGTCCAAGTCTGGAAAATATCATAATACCTTTTAACAAAGACACACCACGTTGAAACGTTTTTAAAAAAAGATATGTAGACACCAATTTTCTTAAAAGATAGAACTAACAAGAGTTCATCTTCTAAGAGGACTCTTCTAACACCATATCTTTTAAAGCAACAACCACACCAACAAAGGTGCAACAACCGAGCAAGGAGTCTAGTTGCATTAGGATTCTATTGTTAGTTAGTTTTTTTCACTATAAATACATGTAATCATTCCCATTTGTAAGACACGATTATCATACGGGATTACGCACACACCAAAAAATACCCAAAGCAAATACGCAAGAAGCCCCAAAGATTCGCTTATAATTTTCAACAAAGAAATAAAAGAGGTATTTTTACCTATATTGCTTCGATTCTCGCTTGCATGTGGCTTGTTTCACTTCTTCTTTTCCGTTTTTACTTTGAAAAGGCTGATGAACACAAGGGAACTGAGATCTTTTCTCTTAGATCTACGCTTCCCCGAGGCTTATTTTGAAAAATCGGTTTGATTTTCGGTTAAAAGAGGGGAAGAGCTTTTTAAAAATCTATATTAGTCCCTTTATTTATTATATGAATATTTTATTCATTTATTTTTATTATTCATGTTATTATTATTATACGTATATATATATATATATTAAATTATTTTCATTTTTTACTATGTTTTTTATTATTTTCTTTATTATTTTACTTATAAGTCTATTATTACTATATATATTGTAATTATCTTTATCTAGTTATATATATATTTTTTATACTTTTAATAGTTTATTTATATACCTATTATTAATATATATTATTAATTATTTTTATTTGATTATTTCTTTATTTACGTAATATATCTTATAACTTTATATATATATATTATTTTTATTATTATTTTCGTTTTTTTATTCATTATTATATATATTTTTTAAAACCTTATGTTTTTATCATTATTATTATTAAACATTATATTATATATTACTAACCTAGAGGACCCATTTTTTTGTTTTATTTCTAACTAAAGTCTCTCCCGCTTTCCTCTTTTTGTCATATTTATGACTAAAGCCCCCCACTTTCGGTGAAGTGAGAGGGTAGCTTTTCTATTTTTAAATATTTGTTGTATATATATATAGCTTATTTATTTTATTAATATTTTGATGTATATATAAATTTTTTTTCATTTTTCAAATATTATTATATATAATTATTACTTTACCATTTTTTTCCTTATCTTATTTATTTATTTTATTTATTTTATATTTTCCCTTTTATTTTATTCTCTTTATCTTATTTGTTTTCTTTACCTTGTTTATCTAACACATTTCTCGATTTTTTAAGGATATTTTCAAATCAATCTAAGGTAAGTAATTGGGATCGTATTTTTACCTTTTAATTTTAACTTATAATTTTCTTAATTTAAGACAACTGAAAATTACATAGCACTGAAAGGGCAGTTCAAGGGTGCTAACCCTTCCTTGACTGTAACCGACTCCCGAATCCGACAAATCTTTGGTAAGACGCAGATCAGGTAAGAAATAAGGTATCCGATCTACCTATTTATCTTAAAATAAAAGATCGGTGGCGACTCCAATCCACATTTTCCTAAGTCGAAGCCCAATTCCGGGGCCCAACCGAAAGACGATTGCGACAGCTTGACGACTCCACTGGGGACGCAGGTACGTGAGTCAGGCTAAGGTAATTTCCAGTTGTCTTTTTAACGAAAAGGGTAAGTTTAAATTTTAAGGTAACATTTCGATCCTTATTACTTACCTTTGATTATATTTTTTCGAGTAAATAGTTGAACTGACCGTTTTCTAGTGATTTCAGCTTTCCAAACTTTTTCATTCAAGGCTCTAAACCCGAGATCCGAACCCGTTTTAAGTGGGGGTGAAAGCGACGCATTCGTGTGAATTTATTCACCGCATATGCCAAGCAAGTAACCTTCGGGATTCATATACCTTTTGTCTTCGTGTGAATTTATTCTCCGCATAGACATAAGGGAATGTGTCCTCTCGAGTTTAACTTAGTCCACACAAGCCTGTGATGGGTTTAGGACTAAGGGTCTGGTAAGCCCAAGGGGGCACCAGTAAGGAGAACTCGGGTATCATTTTTTAGAACCTAAACCGGGAGAATTTGAAGAAATAGAGCCTACCCCAAAACCACATTCCAAAACCTAGGACATTTCTTTCCTAACTATGTTTTTTTTTCTCTCTTTATATTTTTTCTTGCCATTATTATTTTTATTTATTTCTATTTATTTTTATTTTACTAATTGTTTGCCTTTGTGTTTGTTTTTAAAGCATTTGCATCATAACAAGAGGCCATTGATCCCTAAAAAGGTGTTTGTTACACAAAATAATCTGAATTAATAGATAAAGGTGTTGTAATACAAAGAGATTAAAAACCCCGAGGTACGACTATGGTCCGAGAAGACTCATAAGGAAAATGGAGATAGTCTTCAAGGAAGCTATGTGTCAGAGCTGGTTAGCTACGCCTCTATCAGCCTAAAGCAGAACGACGTGCAAGAGCTTCGGGACATCTGGGGCAGTTGGAAGAATGATCAGAAACAGAAGTTCAACCAACGGTACGGTGACATTGCATTGTTGCTTCAAATCAAGACTGGTGAGCCCTTGATCAGAGCCTTGGTTCAGTTCTGGAACCCGAGATACAGTTGCTTCACTTTTAATCAGGAGGACATGGTGCCCACCATTGAAGAGTACACTACACTGTTGCACTGTGAAAATATCAGACTGGAGCGAGCTTATATTAAACACATCAAAAGTCAGCCTTTCAAGAGTGCACTAGCCAGGGTTGCTGGGGTTGACGAAAGATGGGTAACAGACCGAGCTCGATGTAAAGGCAGTGGGGAAGGAATTGCCTGGCTTCATATCAAGCAACTAATGAAGGACCATCTCGATGAGTGGAAGGCAATAGACCTGTTTGCACTGGGTCTGTATGGCTTGATTATATTCCTGAAGACTTTGGGGTACATTGATGCTGCTGTGGTGGAACTATTTGAGAAACTTCCGAAGTGAGTAAACCTAGCACCTGCGATCTTAGCCGAAACCTTTCGTTCTCTTAATCATTGCAGAAGAGCTGGTAGAGGAAGATTCATTGGGTGTGTTCAGCTCCTTCAAGTCTGGATACACATCCACTTTTGGAAGACTAACGGGGTTGCCTACCTCTGATTTAGCACTACATATTCCCCTTTGGGAGAGTTCATCACCATGAAATGGCATGAAGGCGCTTCAAAAGAGAAGTGGATAAAAGTGTTCACTCATCTTCAAGACCGAGATATTTTCTGGAGAGCCCCCTGGTTGTTCCTCAGTGATGTTCTTTTTTGATGTGGGGACTCTGACACCATGACCTTACTTGGACTTTGGGGTGCAGTTGGGTATGCTCCATTGTTAGCACTTAGACAGTATGGGGCACGTCAGTTTGTCCCAGCAACTTGCAGACTAGCTAGGGTAGAGTTTGGGTATCACGGTGACAGCTATAAGAAGATGATCAAAGAAGCAGCCGATTCAGGGAAGAAAGTATTCCAGATGGATGTTGTAGCTGCCAGAAACATGCTTACTCCGGACTATGTGGAGTGGCGAAGATTGAGAAAAAATGATAATATCCCGGTGCCAGACTGTGAGGACACCCGAACCCTGGAAGAACATCTCAGGCCTGTCTTTTCTGAACTTGAGATAGCCAAGACAGAGTTTGAAGCTGTGAATAACGAGCTGAAGCAGAGGGTAAAGGAGCTTGAAGCTGAACGCTATCAGTGGAAGCTAGATGTCGACTCTCAGAAAGATCGAGCAGACAAACTTGAAAAAGAATAGAAAAAAGTCTGTTTTGAGCTTGAGAAATGGGTATCAAGATAAAGTTAAGAATAACTCCAAGTTGAAAGTGACTTCTGAATACTGGAAAGACGAAGCTCATAGCCTGAAAAGAAAGTTCGAAGGGCCTGATGAGAGAGCTTGGAAGGAACAGATAAAGATTGCCCAGAGGCGCTTAGCAGATAGTCAGCATCAAAACCAATGCTTGAGAATCTATATGGCTGATCTGGAGAAACAACATGAGAGAGATGGCAAAACAATAGCTGAGTTAGAAGCTATTATAGATGGGTTCAAGAAAAAAGTGAGCGAGCTTCAGATAGTGCTCTTCGACGGAGGTTTACAGTGGCGTTTCCGTTGGGAGCAAGCACAACAAAGGGTGAAGGCCAGAGACGCAGTCATCCGAGACTTCCTGGATCAAGTACAGAAGGCAGCTCGTCATCTACACGGCCTGGAAATGGAAGCTGGAATAGTCCGACAAGGCATACAACCAGTGACAGATAAAGACAGAAGACTTGTCAACCTACTAGAAGCTGTTTGGGGTCTAGAGGATTTAGTCCGAATGTACCTTTGATCGTTTTTATGTCTCTTACAAGATAAAACATTTTTGTCTAAGTAAAGATTATTTATAATAATGGACACTTTTCATGATCAATGCCTCGAACATTTCATGCATTCTTACATTTTGCATTTTTGCCTTTTTGCATCTTCATCTACTTTTTTAAGCATTTTCACAAACATGAAATTAAGTCATGAAGGACTCGATGAAGTGGATTTAACCACATGGAAGCAAGATTGTAACATTAAAGAGCCTGATCAGCTGATGGTAGGACAAAGCTGGCCAGGATGATCTAAGAAAAGAATCCCCATATCCTAAGGACTACGATGTTGAAGCTGTTAGCTGTTACCACATAAGAAGCCCCAAACATTCCTCTGAGAACTTTAAGGCGCTGAAGCGCAAGATCTAAAACCTGATGGATTCAGGGGCATAAACGACCGAAGAAGGGGGTATGGCATATACCATTTGCACTTAGAGGATTATTTTGTTTAAACACGTCTATAATCTTTCATCGTTTGCTTAATCTTTTAAAGGATTGAATTTATGCTACTTTCTAAGGTGGAGGAATTGAACAAATTATAATCTTTAGTTCTTCGAATATTAAATGAATTAAGGATTCTTTTAATTCTTCAAGAATTATAGATTTTTGACATATGGCAAGGTTAGACTTTTCTTATCCTGTCTCAAACCCCAAAACAAAATACATTGATTCTTTACCCAAAATAACTCATGGTCATTACCAAAAAGACCAAATTTTGACATTACCTCCCTTTGAAATTCTTGAACATTACCTTTATCTTTTTGATACACCCACACCTTTCTTTGAGTCAATAAGATCACACCATTGTCTTTTTAGACTCAAAATTGACATTTTTACACCATTAAAGCCCACAGCATCAAGTTGTTCATTTGAACATGAGCATTCTTCTAAGACATAACTTGGGGCATCTCGCAGGGAGCTTGAACATTAAGACATCTGGGGGAAAAAGAAGAAGAATTCATCCAAAATAATTCTATCATGCATTAATTACACTGTTTTCATGTAAATAGAATTAATCCTGAAAATCTATCCCCCTGGGGATACATCTTCTGTGAGGACTTCCATGTATGAAATGATCAATGACTTTCTTTCTTTATCCCTTCACAACAGGAGAAAAAATATATCCCTTGTGTCCCCTTTTGAGCCTATAGTATTTTTCTTCTGATTCAACCCTAACCAAGGATCACCCTTCACACTGGGGGGCAAGGTGGAAGAAATCTGCTCACATGAGTGAAGACATCAATCCAAAGGAAATACCAAAAGGTGGGCCAAATACCAAGTGCAAAGATTCAATCAAGAATAAAAAAGAAAAGAAGCAAAAAAGAAAAAACAAGAACAAAAAAGAAAAGAAGCAAAAATCAAAAGGAAAAGGGACAAAAAGCACATGCAAAGATTCCCTAAAGACAAATGGCACATCAAGTTTCAAACTATAAGATTGATCAATCACAATCATTCTTGAATCACTAAATCACTTCACTCGAAGATCATAGAGCATCAGGAGAAAGAGACATTTTGAGCAAGACAAGATCGAGGGTATCAGAATGAATTGATCCTTGGTTCAATACCCTGAAACACTTATTTGGGCCTATTTATCCTTTTCTTTCATAACCATAAGCCCTGGCCTACATTACGTGCCTTAAAAGTCCCTTCTAATCATACATGGATTTCTAAACAGAAGAGACTATCTTCAGATTTCATCCCGCCCATCAGGATTAATTTGCAAAAAAAAATGTAATTAATGCATGGTAGAGAAAAATGACAAAGGGGGGGTTCAAGACGTAAATCCTAAATAACATCTTGAAACCAAAGGAGGGTTTGAGTTGAAAACCTGAAAAGGCGGCTCGAATATAAAAATTGTGCTACTGAGACGATCACACAAATTCCTTGATAAGGCATCGCACAATCCGAGTGTGACAACGAAGGTTGGGAGTCAGAGAACACTTCCAACAGAGAAACATGCAAGCTACCCCATCAATCCTTTGAGCATAAAATGCCAAACCTTTAACCAAACACGATAATCTGAGACTTTTTTATCCGTTCCTTACTTAACCATTTCCCAAAGATAGCTTTGATATTGACACTTGTCAAATAGCTATAATTTATTGAAGGATTAACATTGTAATTAATTCTTTGATATCCGATGAACTCTAGTTTTATGATTCATCTCAATTGTAAAACCGTGAAAGTGACAATATTTTCAAAACTTTTGGTTAAACATTTTTCGAAACTCTTTTAATTGATATTTTCATAACTTTGAAAATAAAAGAGAAAGAAAAACATTTTTTTTTCAAACAAGACAGTCTCTCTAGAGTGGATCTTGGTAAATGACATGTGACTCTTAGACACAAAGCTCGTGCTCAGAATCAATGATGAAGCAAGAAATGAGGAATATTTGGGGCATCTTTGAAGATTCAACATCAAATATTGGGGCATTTTTGGATATTGGGGCATCTTTGGGGATTCAACATCCTAATGCGAATTATCAGACCTTCTGAAGGCATTTCCTCCACATGCAGGAACAAGCAGGCAAAAATGAGGCTCTATCTAAGAGATAAATGACATTAATTCATGTTGCATGCATCTTAGACATACTTGAGAGCATCACATTTATCATTTTTAGCATACATAATTTTTGCAGCTTTAGAGTCAAGTTTCAACTTCAATGCGAAAGATACCTAATTCAAAAGAGTTTGTAAAAATTGATAGTGGTTGCTTAACTCAGTAGCACGGAGCTACACCTCAACTAATTTGATATATTGAAAGATCGACAGATCTTAGAATCAACTTCAGACGAGTTCGAGAGCTAATTCAGAACCGATCTAGTTCGCATTTTCAAGTTGGATTTCAACTTCACGACGAATGATATCGAATTCCTGGCTCAACTTCACGGCGAAAGGGTCACCCACGGTGTCAACTTCACGACGAAGGGAATCGTGCTCACCATTGTCTCTCTTGAGACAGTTTCCCTTAAAAAAACCTTTGAAATTGTTTCTCTTGAAACACAAAAACCTTTGAAACATAAACATTGAAAACATTTCCCTTAAAATGAATTTTGTCTCTCTTGAGACAGTTTCCATTGAAACAAAATCTTTGAACATGTTTTCCTTGGAACTAATTTCATCTCCCCATGAGACAATTTCTTTTGGAACTAAGTTTTGTCTCTCTTGAGACAGTTTTTCTTAAAACAAAATTTTGTCTCCCTTGAGACCGTTTCCCATGAAACAACAGATATCTTTGAGATCGTTTCCCTTGAAACGAATTCTGTCTCTTTCGAGACAATTTCTCTTGAAGCATCATCTGAACCGTTACACTCAGCTCAGGCACATACTTAGGATGGTTGAAAGCATTTCTCAAATCAAAAAAATAGAATGTGCACATCAGATTTGAACATTTGAAGAATTCGAGATCAGGGACCAGAACTTGAAGATTCCATAAAAGCAACTGGAGATCGAGATTTCTCTCCTGAGCCCAAAAATAACATATGTTGCATATGCATTTTAGGCATACCTAAGAGCATTGCATCCATCTCATCACATATATGCATAACTTTTTTAGGTTTTAGATAGAGTCAATTTCAACTTCGCAGCGAAGGATATTGAGCTCAAAGCTACACAATCAACTCGATAGTAGATTTCAACTTCGCGACGGAGGATATCTAGCTCGAAGCCAAACTTCACAATACTTGGATTTTAACTTCACGACGAAGGATATTCAAGTCAAGGCTCAACTTCACGACGAATGGGTCATCCACGATTTCAACTCCATGACGGAGGATATCGTTCCCACACATCCACGATTTCAACTCCACAACAAAAGATATCGCGCCACCCGAGACAACACAAGTTCAACTTCACAACGAAGGGACGACTGGTTGTCAACAAACAACTTCCCAATTTCAGAGCCAATTTCAACTTCACAGCGAAGGATATTGGACTCAAGACAACACAAGTTCAACTTCACAACGAAGGGACAGCTAGTTATCAACAAACAATTTCCCAATTTCAGAACCAATTTCAACTTCACAGCGAAGGACATTGGACTCGAGACAACACAAGTTCAACTTCACAACGAAGGGACGGCTGGTTGTCAACAAACAATTTCCCAATTTCAGAGCCAATTTCAACTTCACAGCGAAGGGCATTGGACTCGAGACAGCACAAGTTCAACTTCACAACGAAGGGACGGCTGGTTGTCAACAAACAATTTCCCAATTTCAGAACCAATTTCAACTTCACAGCGAAGGATATTGGACTCGAGACAACCCAAGTTCAACTTCACAACGAAGGGACGGCTGGTTGTCAACAAACAATTTCCCAGTTCCAGAACCAATTTCAACTTCACGGCGGAGGATATTGGACTCGGAACAATACTACCCACTTCGATTTCAACTTCACGATGAAGGATATCCAATTACCAGGCTCAACTTCACGACGAAGGGGCCACCCGCGGTTTCAACTTCATGACAAAGGGGAATCGTGCACACAAGTAGCATCCATCTCTAGATTGGATTTCAACTTCACGACGAAGGATATCCAACTCAAAGAAGAGTTATCTATCATCAAAGATCTTCGAGTTTGATTACATTCAGCTCAGAGGTAAATCAAATTTACAACATAACTCAAGGCAAGAAGGGTTATCTGTCAGCGAAAATTGTCGAGTTCGATTCCATTCAGCTCGATGACACCTCAATCACACTATTATCCGGCTACAATCGAGGTTTTCAAGCCGAGAAGAAGATCTGGGTTAGCCGTGCCTTAGTATCAATAAGCTTTTTTTTCCGTCAGCATAGCTTAAGTCGAGAAAAGCTATCTGTCAACGAAGACTTTTCGAGTTCGGTTTCATTCAGCTCGAGAGCATATCAACCACATTGTGGAGTCAAGGGATTACTTTCCAGTCGAATTTTTAGCCAAGGTCTTTAAACCGAGAAGAATACCAAAGTGGACTACAACGAGAAGCCACATTCTGATTCAAATCATTTCAAGATGGACTCGACTTCGCGACGGAGGAGCTATCCGCAACTCAATTCGACAGGGAGTTATTCTTCAACTCCACTGAACGAAAATTTGTGTCTTTTTATCTTTGTCCTATTTTTCGTTCCACGAAAAAAGACAAAGAGGGGCAGCTGTAGATACCAATTTTCTTAAAAGATAGAACTAGCAAGACTTCATCTCCTAAGAGGACTCTTCCACCACCATATCTTTTAAAGCAACAACCACACCAACAAAGGTGGAACAACCGAGCAAGGAGTCTAGTTGCATTAGGATTCTATTGTTAGTTAGTTTTTTTCACTATAAATACATGTAATCCTTCCCATTTGTAAGACACGATTATCATACGAGATTACGCACACACAAAAAAATACCCAAAGCAAATACGTAAGAAGCCCCAAAGATTCGCTTGTGATTTTCAACAGAGAAATAAAAGAGGTATTTTTACCTATATTGCTTCGATTCTCGCTTGCATGTGGCTTGTTTCACTTCTTCTTTTCCATTTTTACTTTGAAAAGGCCGATGAACACAAGGGAACCGAGATCTTTTCTCTTAGATCTACGCTTCCCTGAGGCTTATTTTGAAAAACCGGTTTGATTTTCGGTTAAAGGAGGGGAAGAGCTTTTTAAAAATCTATATTAATCCCTTTATTTATTATATGAATATTTTATTCATTTATTTTTATTATTCATGTTATTATTATTATACGTATATATATATATATATATATATATATATATATATATTAAATTATTTTCATTTTTTACTATGTTTTTTATTATTTTCTTTATTATTTACTTATAAGTCTATTATTACTATATATATTGTAATTATCTTTATCTAGTTATATATATATTTTTTATACTTTTAATAGTTTATTTATATACCTATTATTAATATATATTATTAATTATTTTTATTTGATTATTTCTTTATTTACGTAATATATCTTATAACTTTATATATATATATATATATTATTTTTATTATTATTTTTGTTTTTTTATTCATTATTATATATATTTTTTTAAAACCTTATGTTTTTATCATTATTATTATTAAACATTATATTATATATTACTAACCTAGAGGACCCATTTTTTTGTTTTATTTCTAACTAAAGTCTCTCCCGCTTTCCTCTTTTTGTCATATTTCTGACTAAAGCCCCCCACTGTCGGTGAAGTGAGAGGGTAGCTTTTCTATTTTTAAATATTTGTTGTATATATATATAGCTTATTTATTTTATTAATATTTTGATGTATATATATATTTTTTTCATTTTTCAAATATTACTATATATAATTATTACTTTACTATTTTTTTCCTTATCTTATTTATTTATTTTATTTATTTTATTTTCCCCTTTTATTTTATTCTTTTTATCTTATTTGTTTTCTTTACCTTGTTTATCTAACACATTTCTCGATTTTTTAAGGATATTTTCAAATCAATCTAAGGTAAGTAATTGGGATCGTATTTTTACCTTTTAATTTTAACTTATAATTTTCTTAATTTAAGACAACTGAAAATTACAGAGTACCGAAAGGACAGTTCAATGGTGCTAACCCTTCCTTGACTGTAACCGACTCCCGAATCCAACACATCTTTGGTAAGACGCAGATCAGGTAAGAAATAAGGTATCCGATCTACCTATTTATCTTAAAATAAAATATCGGTGGCGACTCAAATTTACATTTTCCTAAGTCGAAGTCCTATTTCGAGGCCCAACCGAAAGACGGTTGCAACAGGACACAAGTGGTAACAGCAAGAACCCTAAAGCTAAAGGGTAAGATGCATGGTGTAGGCTGGCCGTATCAAGAAATCACGTGGAAACCTCTTTTAATAATCATGCAAACTTGTTAGATTTTCGTACTTCTGTTTTAAATAAAGTAAAAAAAAACTCCCAAAAGGTTATTTGATTTCGCCATCATGTTAGTTTCAATAACAATAGATGTATGATCCATACTCGACAAAATTAAAAAACATAAGACTCCCGCTAAAATTTTCACAGTCCAAATATAAAAAGGTGATTCGGGTGAAGTACAAAGCTAGATCAGTTTTATCATCTCAAGGCTGAAGCTTAAAGAAAGACTCCATCACAAACAAGAGCTGGCAAGCGAGTTGGTTAACCAC
This sequence comes from Hibiscus syriacus, assembly GCF_006381635.1. Taxonomy (NCBI): domain Eukaryota; kingdom Viridiplantae; phylum Streptophyta; class Magnoliopsida; order Malvales; family Malvaceae; genus Hibiscus; species Hibiscus syriacus. The sequence continues at coordinate 390,751 of NW_024062810.1, read as the reverse complement.
AGCAACATTCCACATTAGCCTTCAAGTCATTTTAAACTTTAATGTTGTCTTTACGACCCGATGATTGCACAAAACGAAGGGCTTTGAGCATTTGGTGAAATGGTTTGTGATTCTCTCAAGGTTAACGCTTGCACCCGATGTAGGACAATACAAATCTAACTCCATACTGGCCCAAATTCGGACTCATTAAGCCCATACTCATTCCTAAATATATCTTTTGATAATTTGAACTTGTAATTATATGTATCATTTTGTTTCCTTCTTAAGGAATACAAATGCATGCAATTGGTTATGTAAGGCTAACCATGATGAATGTTCTAAATCGATAATATTTGTTTGTTAATTCTTTGATCTTATGGATTTATTGTTACTGATTTGTTTGTATTATGCTTATTTTCGTGCAGAATCTTATTTTCCAGAATTTGCAGTAAGAGGCACATTCTGCATTTTTTTTATTATTTAGTCACGGCTGGAGACATGGGCATGACACGGTCTAACATGACAGTTTCTAAAAGGTACAGTCAGCAGTAGTTTTCTAGAAGATTTAGTCAGTACCTTCTGGAAGGTGGATTAGAAGAGATATCTTAGGAGATTTGAAGTTTGAATTTAGAAAACATTTGGAATTATCTTTAGGATTATTTTTCTTTTAATTTCTATGTTTATCTTTACGATTTTAGAGGTTAAAAATACCGTCTTGGGGAAAGCCTAAAGACACAATTCAGATTTCACTATTCTTATTGTTTCTAGTTTTATAAAGTTCTTTATTTTCAAAGTTTTCGTTTTTATTTTACGTATTATTTTTAAACATGATAAATATGACTTTTGTCATGCTTAGCTAATTTTCTCATAAGCCGAGGTCTAAAGCGATGACTCAATTCCAACGTGAGAATTGAAAAGCACTTGAATAACTTCAGAATATCTCTCTCAATCTCTGCGCTTATTTCCAAAATCAAAAATAGTTTTCAAAATCAAAGATTGACTTTGGTCAAGATATTGTTGCGATTAAATGTGTAAGAGGAAGGATCGGCTTATTGAAAGCACATTCGACTTCCTCGGAACACACTTGGCGAGATTGTTTTGCTAAGAGGGAATTGAGATTGAAATTAGTAGTTATTGAAACAACAATCCAAGTCGATCTTCACGACAATTGATGTTGATCATATCAATTTTTGAAGTCAGAATCAAAGATTGCTTTGGGTATTCGATATACAAAGTAGAGTCACGAGAATTGCCCTTGTAGACAAAGTAACTGACGTGAATCCCGAAGGAAAAATCTAATTCGATGATCCGAAGGAAATTGAGTCAAAGCGAGGCTTGAGGCTGTTTTTACCATATTTATTTTCAACTTTACATTCTCTATTTTCTTTATTTTTACTTTAAATTGTTTTTTTCTTATTTAATCCTTTTCGTTTAAGCCCCCTTTATCTACAGCATATCGCCTGGTCAAGGTAATTCAGACTGAAATTTGAGAATTTTATAAGTCTCTGTGGATTCACCCTTATTTATCTTTACTACGTATTTCTTTATTATATATATTATTGAGAAGAATGAATTTATTTTTACATTTGTGAATCTACTTGCCTTGCTTATCAGCCCAAGCTTATAAACGAATCTTTGACGGGTCTTGCAAGCTACGCAATCTTCCATCGTAGTCTTTAGCTTCACTTTTCGTCTGAGATAAATACTATATAGAGAAAGGAAAGAGAAGCGTGGTTAAAGCTACAAGCCTGTGCATTCCTATCGCCTCCTTAATTCGGCTTCAACAATAACAATCAGTCAACAGTAGGCCCATTTATCCACCTAACATCGAGTTTGTACCTATTTGACTGTGATTTCTTCATGTGGGAAACAAGCTGTCAGCCCGTACCACTACAAATAGCCAACAAGGACATGCGATATAATGATATAAGTTACACTTCACTTAATCTTTAAATTAACTTCTTTTACCCTTCCCTTGCTTTCAAGGTATTTTGCTCTTAGATTGAGAGAGCTAGCTTTAGCTTTTTTTCTTCTCCTTTAGGTGTTTTTCCTCATTCTTTTAGTTAGACAGAGAAAGAGATAGATAACAATGGAGAAGCTGTCGGGGCTGAGCCACCTCTTCATGACAATCTTCCTCCACCTCTTCATGACAATCTTCCTCCACAACTTCGCCACCTTTATGGTGATTCCGGCCATAACGGATGTTACAATGGAAGCGCTTTGCCCTGGAAGAGATGAATGTTCCCTCTCCATTTACATCTCTGGATTTCAGCAAGCGGTAAAAAGCTCATAATGTCATTTTTTTTCAAACTTAAATTTTCTTATATATATATATATATTAAAACTTCAAACTTTTTCTTTGCAATCAATGGCGTTTCTCTTTGTCATCCAAAAGCAAAACTATTTAAGATGCGTTGCATTCAAGTTGTTAGAGTTCCGGTCTCAAATTTCTAATACCAGTTTACCCAGGAAAAAAAAAGAGAGCACATGGTTGAAGGTTTTGGTCGATCTCAAATGGAAACTTATTGTAATGCATAATTCTAACAAACTGTTATGTAACCGTTAGGAAGCAGAATCTACGTCCTATGATGATATCATATATGACAATCGCAAATAGTTAATTCTGTTTCGTCCCTCACTCAACGAAATTTCCCTTCAGTTTCAACATTCGAGGAGAAGCCTTTTTGCTCGTCTCCTTCCCACCTAGTATACGTGGACCAATGGCAAAGCCTCCTTCCACCTCGTACTTGATTTCCACTCATTTGTGTAGTTGTGTACCCTTTAAGTTCAACATCATAACGTAAGGTTTAAAGTTGAATGAACAATTGGATAAATATTGCTAGACTGTAATGAAATATTAGTAGTTGCTTAGTCTCTAAACCTTGTATTCTTTGTGTTTTGATGTTAATAATGATACGCGCATTTTAACTCTCTTTTTCATCTTTAACTTTAACAGGAATTTTCTTTAATTCATAGTGCCAATCACTATGTTTTCTAGAAGCAACATGTCATTTCCATTCATCTTTTAACTGTTGCCTGAATGATAATTCATGTAATTGAAAAATATTGACACTGATGAAAATTGCCACATCCCCATGCAAAAGAAAAACATGGATGAAGAGCTCAATCAAATCTCTACTGATCAGCCAGAGCCCCAGGAAACTTCCCCTGGGTTTCAGGGAAAACAATATTTTACGGAACTTTCAGTTATGCGTGCGAGTTAACATAGCACCTCACATCTTTGTTGGAATTGGATGTTCTGTCTTTTTACAAACCCATGGCCAATCAATCGGCCGTACTTTTTGTTTGTCTTCTTTACTGTGATTAGTATACGTACCTAACCTTACCTGCTTTAATTTTGGGTTAACACAAACAGTATTTTCATCCATTCATCCATTAACATAAAGTAGCACACGATCTATGTAGATTATTGGGCTTGGGTCCTTTTTGATGATGCCTTTAGTTGGAAATCTCTCCGATAAGTATGGAAGGAAGGCTTTGCTTACACTACCCATCACTCTACTATAATCCCATTAGGTAATTCCAATGCAAATCCATTATATATACATTTGATTTTCCTTCTTGTGTTGTGTATTTCTTAGTAAGAACACCCGCCATGTTTTTTATGCAGCCATACTGGCGTACAGCAGAACCAGTAGTTTCTTTTATGCCTATTACGTATTCAAGATTCTCACCGCCATGTTTTGTGAAGGAAGCGTCCACTGTCTTGCTCTTGCTTTTGCTTATGTGGTAAACCTCGCTTCAAGTGGGGCCTTGTCTAAGGTTTTCAGCATGTGCTGTGGGCAAGTTTTATACTAGGATAAATCCCCGTCTCTTGTCCGTTTCATACAGTGTCATGATTTCGTCACCCTTTAAATGTTTTCGACATGTCTCCAAAGCGTCCTCAATCCAATTTGAAAACTTAGTAAAAATGGTCTCCTAAGTGCCACAGATAGAGTGGACATAATCATTCTATATATTCTTGTGACCAGAGTGTCTACCGAATCTTATAAACTTTTATACACCTTGTCGTAACCCGGTTTTCGTCCGGGCACGAAAATTTTATTCGGCGGGAAAAGTGATATGAATAAATGGTTTTTAAAATGTTTTTGGAGTCGCCATCGGCCTTTTGGGTCAGGTAGGTCGAATACCTAAAAATTATCTTTTAAAAGAGTTTTTAAGAAAACATTAGTTAAAAGATAAACTGGCATGCTTTTTAACCAAAGATTCGTTCTTTTTAATAATAAAAAGGGATTCGTGGTCGATTACGTTTGGGGAAGGATTAGCACCCACACAACGCCCAAAATTGGTACTTATTAATTATAAATTGTCTCTATTATTAAAAATTCAAAGATATATTTAATTTATAATCATGTTATTTCAAATTTATTAATATAATTTAAAGAAAATATATTAATATATATATATATATATATATATATATATATATTTAAATAACATATTTATTTATTTAGAAATATCAGAAAATTACTTTTAGGTACTTTAAGACAGCTCTTTCTTTTGATATAAAAAAGTAAATAAATAATAATAAAAAATTATTTTAATATAGTAATATATTTATTTATTTAAAAATATTAGAAAAGGGCTTCTAATTGTTTTAAGACAACTCTTTCCTTCAATATTTAAAAATAAATGAATAACTAAAACATAATAATAAAATAAAATTAAACATATCTAGTTCATAAATAGGATTTTTATTTCATAGAAAACAAATAAAACAAATAAATAAATATTATTTATTATATATATATTTATATGACTAAGATAATAATTAAATAATAATTAAAGCAATAATTGAAATATAAAAGTAATAATATTGTAAATAAATAATGATTAAAATAAAATAAATTAAAAATATAGTGTTAAAATGTAGAATATTTAAACTTAGTACTCTATTTCAAAATATCATAAAATCCAGAGGTCTACAGTGTAATTTAGCCTTAATAATATATACGGGATTAAAATGTAAAATATTAAAACTTACAACTTATAATTTGAAATATTAATATAATATGTATATTAATAATATAATTAATCCTTAATTCTAAATATATACATAAACATATAATTAGTGGCGAGAATATAAATAAAATAAAATTAAAAAACCAATTTAAAAAGACATATAAGTTGATTTTAGTGACTAAAATGGAAGTTTATAAACTTCTGGTGACTGCGTGTATGGTTTAACCATACGAGAATTTACACAAATACCCCTCCACCAAAACGACGTCGTTTGGTGGAGGGTATTTGAACCCAAACGGCCGGCCCTTCGGGCCAGTCTCTCATTTTCTTCTTTTTTTTATTCTCTCTCTCTAACTGAGAGAGTTTAGAAACTCTCTCGCTTCTCTCTTGTTTTCCCTCACCGGAGGGAATTCCGGCAGCTGTCTGCCTCCGTGTTCCGGTGCCAGTCACCGCCGCCGGCCACCACCTATGGTGGCCGAAAAATTAAAAATATACTCAAAATGAAGCTCTGAACCTCCCCTGGCCGAATCTGACCTCTTTTTCCCTTAAATAGCCCCGAAATTACCTAGATCTACAGAAATACCCACGGTATTTCGGTTTCTTTGGCGGTGTGTGTGGAGATTCTGACGACGGCGTAGCTTCCTCGGTGGTAAGTTTTCTCGTCTTTTTCTCTTTTCTTTAGATACATAGTTGTCTGGGATCGTTGGTGTAGTTCTTGCTCTCGTGGTGTCTCATCTCTTCTCTTCTTCTGTTTGCAGGGGAACTGAGGCTTTATAGCCTCGGTGTGGCTCTCGTCGGACCGGTCCAAAGGATGAAAGGCTCGGTGAGTCACCAAAGCTATGCTGATGACTCACCATAGAGGCGACGTGGACGGTCGGTGTCAGGCAGCCAAGCTTCTGGAGTGTTCGTCAGAGGCGTCGTGGCAGTACTGAAGCGTCGACAACGGCTGGACGAGACATCTGGCTTGGGCTTCTGGAAGCAGCTGGAGGTGTGGGGCGGCTGAAGCTTGGAGCGGCGTCATGGCCCTAGGGTGATGATACCCTAGGGTTCCATCTGGAACCTCCTGTGGACCGTTGGATCAAGGCTAGATCCAACGGCTGAAAAGAGATGGCGGCTGACTGAGATGATACAAACCCTAAATTTGGTTTAGGGTTTATCTAGATCCGAGTTGGGCTTGTATCTGATTGGGCCTGGGCATGTAAACTGGGCTGGGTTGATTTGTAATTGGGCTCCGGGTTTTGGGCCTGCAATGTATTAAAATTAATTAATTATTTAATAATAATAATATAATATAATAAAACAAAATAATAATAATAAATAAAATAAATGAAATAAAAACTAGTGTTACCCATCTTTGTTCATTCTTGTGTTAACAAGAATATGAAAAAGACGAAAAGACAATAAGTTTTTTTTTTCATTTGACTTCACTTGATTATGATGGAAATGTTGAACAAGTTCTTTTTTTTTTGGGATTAGTTCTTCTCATTATGAACTTTTCCACTAGGGATGACAATTTATCTCCTTCTATGATGCAATCTAGCAAATAGTTGACCAAATTCTTCTCTTTCAGATGAGTTCTTCTCATTATGAACACTTCTGGCAATGTTGATGTTGATCTATCTCCTTCTGTGATAGAATCATGCAAAAGGTTGAACAAGTTCTTCTCATTATGAACTTCTTCTTCCTTTTTCAGATGAGTTCTTCTCATTATGAACTCTCTCTGGAAAAGTTGATCCATCGAGTGATGAATTCAAACAAAAAGTTGAACAAATTCTTCTCATTATGAATTTCTTCTTCCTTCTTCAGACGAGTTCTTCTCATTATGAACTCTACTTGGCAATGTTGATCCATCAAAAGATGAATTTAAACAAAAGGTTGAACAAATTCTTCTCATTATGAACTTCTTCTTCCTTCTTCAGATGAGTTCTTCTCATTATGAACTTTCTCTGGAAAAGCTGATCCATCGAGTGATGGATTTGAGCAAAAGGTTGAACAAGCTCTTCTCATTATGAACTTCTTCTTCCTTCTTCAGATGAGTTCTTCTCATTATGAACTCTTCCGGCAATGTTGATCCATCGAGTGATGAATTCAAGCAAAAAGTTGAACAAGTTCTTATTATTATGAACTTCTTCTCCTTCTTCAGATGAGTTCTTCTTATTATGAACTCGACCTGGCAATGCTGATCTATCGAGTGATGAATTCGAGCAAAAAGTTGAACAAGTTCTTCTCATTATGAACTTCTTCTTCTTTCTTCAGATGAGTTCTTCTCATTATGAACCCTTCTGGAAATGTTTTAAGAAAAAAAACATTCTGCACTGTAGGGCTTACAGCTGACCCGAAGGTTTTGAAAACATCAAAAAGCTCCCGAAGGCTTTTTGGAAACATCATGCACTCTAGGACTTACAGATGTGAGAAATAGTTTACTAAGTAAGAAACTATGAAAATTGTTTTCTTACTATTCAACAATTTCATTTTTAAAAAAGATTAAATGAGAAACTATGAAAATCGTTTTCTCATTATTTTTGAAAATAACATGTTGATTGGGTAACATGCCCCAATCTCAAGATAATGTTCATTCTTGTGGATTGCGTCCATCTCTCCTTCAGATGTTTGCATAATTCTTGTATTTGAGGTTTTGAATTCTATCTTCTTCTTGTAAGGTATTTTCCATCATGAATCTTCTTTTTCATATGAAAATCTGAAAAAACCTTATGTTTGAATGCAATCAAATGTATCAATGTAAAGCATTGTCTATTGTGCAAATGATGTTCTTATAAATGGATGAATGTTGATGGAATCTTCATTTGACTTTTAAAGTGGTGAACTCGGTCTTCATTCACCTCATCATTTATTTTCAGGGTTACCTCTGGAGTGTAGCAACTTATGCTATCAAGCTTTCATTTCTGAAAAATCATCTGATCAATATGCATTGTATCTTCTTTGCTTCATTTAAGCCTCAGAAGAAGTTTTTCATTTGTGGAACTCTTGCCGTAGTCAGAACTATGACTTTGATGCCCCATTTTGTCTTTGGTAACACCGGCTTTCTTTGTCTGGACTTGTGTAGAAATCCAATAAAGCTTTCATCTTTGAAAAAAGAATCTATCATCTTTGAAAAGTGTAGATGTATATATGCATGACTCAGTAGGGATTAATTAGGAGAGTAGAGTCTGTTCTAATTTAACTCTTGAAACACATCACAAGGAAGATTTATTCCAATTCCTTTCATGTCTCTACATATAATCAGATCTCGAATAAGGCAACTTGGACCATATCATGTCGAGATGCTTAACAACAACCTGTCGTTCAACCTTAGTTGGCTCAACTAGTTTCTTGTTAAAATTTCAGCTCTCCTTCTGTGGAAAGAAATCTGCATCATATCTCATTTCTAATCTTGGGGTTGAAGAAGACAGACTTCATCTTGTATCAATAAAGTAAAACCATATGATAATAACATTGGTTCAACACCATAATCACTGGTTCATAAAACATTTGACAACACACTCTTCATCTCCTGTGGCTTCTACTCGAATTGCTGGTCAATGAAGCTCTTTGCATGGTGTTCAAAGTTTTTGTATGATGTCACAAGACTACTTGAGAACAAAACTCAATGGGAATACAAGTGAAATGTTGGTGTGTTTCATGACCAAAACTTGATCAAATTCACAAAATATGCTAGTGTCGAACTGAATAAGAGACACTAATTGATCTTGATATCATCTCAGGCAAAGGCAAAAGTGATATTGATCACGCTTTCTTCTGTAATGAGTGATGTAAGAAGTAGAAACACACCCACTATAAGATCCATGTATGGAAAGATATCCATAGAATTCTTGATGCTGGGGATGAAACACACATGATAAACCAAATAGATGAAAACTCAGTCCAGTCTAACTAGCAATGATAACCCCAGTAACATCAGGAAAGAGCAATATACATGAGCTTCTCTCTTCAATGTCATCAAGTAAACAAAACTGATGTGAAGAACAGCTTCGTAACCTCAACAGTATGGTTGAAACTAACTGACAGGAATCTCAAAGAAATATTTTCAATTATCAGTAACACACAAAAGGCCAAATTCAAAGTTTGAGGTCTCGAGGAACTGATCCTTGGATTGAATGGTCTACAAGGGGACCATCTTTATTCATGCAACCGTGATGTAGCTTAACAAAGAACACACTGTCATGTGACACATGGTTTAAGAAGATTGGGTATTTGAACCCATACTTGCTGAATAAATATTTATTCAGCAACAGGACCCTAATTCAACTGCCTGATGAACGAAGCAATTATGTGTAGTCAGATTGACTGTTATTGTTTCACCATTTTCATTCTTTATATCTTTCTATCTCATTGGAAATATCTGCTCAAGTCAATGATTTTTAACACATGATGATGTGGGCCTTCAGCATACCCCAGCATTTGCTAATACAAATATTCAAAAATGCATCAACAATCCTAATTCTGATTGAAATAGGCTTTCAGCCTGCCCTATCATTTGCTTCTTACTGATCTGAGCCTTCAAAATGCCCCAACATTTATTGATACAGATGTTAAAAGTGTGCTCAACATTACTTCTTTTTTAGATGAGCCTCCAAGAATGCCCAAATATTCATATTGTTGTGAGCCTTCAAAATGCCCCAATATTCTATTTCTGGTTGAAATGGGCCCTCAAGATGTCCCTCTAGATCTGTCTGATTCACTCTCAATGTATGTTTGACTGAAATGTCATGATCCCCTCGAGGTCCAATTTTGACAATGAACTGTTGTAGGTACTTGTAGCTTTATTCGTGCCCCAAATCTGTTTATCTTGAATACTCTCATTCTGGTGTCACTAAACAGTAGTACTGTCAAGTAACTGGAGAAATTCTCTTCATGTTGTCACAAACTTAAGAAGTACTCAATCATTATGACAGAAACTTCTGAGATATGTGTCTTCTGAATGAGGTGACCATTTTTTGTATCTGGAGGGATTTAGTCAGACAGAGCAGTATAAATAGCTTGGTAATCTGTTCCAGGCTGACACAGTGGCTTATCATCTTTCAGTGAAGGCCATCTCTGAAATATACTTTTCTGTGGGAGAGAAACCAATTTATACGAACAGTAATCTGATGCAATAGCAAGACTACATATACAGTGGTACAGGCTCATCAAAAATCCACACCCATGCAACATGTTGATTCTGATAACAACTCATCTGATTATGAGCAATCTTTCAGGATGATTTCAAAGATATTGATAGTTCTTCTGATACCGAGGAAATCCTGAATTCTGATTCTGATAAGGAGAATAAACTGTTATACTTGACGAAAATGGGATTCTCAGAGGCTGAGGCTTCAATAATCATGGAGAGATGTGGTCTGGATTTATCAATTGCAGAATTGACAGATTTTATATGTGCTGCTTAAATGGCTAAGGCTGCTGATGCACTTCTTTCAGGAGAAGATAGGAAGTCATTATGCAATGACCCCAATTACAAGAAAAGATAAAACTCGGGCTATGATTTTTGGAAAAGGAAGAAGCAGAGGAAACTTGAAAAAAGCTTATTAATGAAGACGATTATGCAGTTCATCTTTTAAATCTAATGATTTGTTTTGGGGTTTCTACCGAACCAGATCAGATAACTCAAAGAACACTTCCAGAAGATTCTATTAAGCCTCCTTATTTCTACTACGAGAACATGGCACTTGCTCCAATTGGTGTTTGGACCGAAATGTCACGGTACTTATACGATGTAGAGCCATAATTTGTAGATCCGAAGTATTTTCATGCTGCTACACTAAAAAGGGGCTATATTCATAATCTGCCAATTGAGAACAGATTTCCTCTTATCTTGTTTTCTCCACGCACTATACATGATATTTTTCCATTGAAAAAGAAATGATGGCCTTCATGGTATCCAAGAACAAAGTTGAACTGTTTATAAACATGTACAGGAAGTGCCAAATTAACAGAAAGGATCTGTAAGGCTCTTGAAGCTTATGACGATGAGCCACCTTCGAGTGTCCAGAAGTATGTTCTTTATTAGTGCTGAAAATGGAATCTGGTATAGGTTGGAAGGAATAAAGTTACTCCACTTGAACCTGATGAGGTGGAAATGCTTCTAGGTTTCCCTAAAAACTATACATGAGGAGCTGCTAGAGACAAGTTCCCCAGTGATATCAATGTCATGTCTCTTTTCTCTGGAATCAGTGATGCAGAGGTTACCTTCTACTGTCTTGGCATACTTTTGAAAACAAATGTGTAAGAACTGAATTATGATCGGTTGGAGCAATTGTTGAGTAGATTTGGAAATTTTGACCTTGTTGTCGATAGCATCCAGTGTAACAACCTTACTGGAAGAAATAAACATCATTGGGATGGGCTTGAAGATTTTGTTGGTGTCTTTTCTTGCACTGAATGCTACAGTGACTGCCTCTTCTGCTGCTTTAAGATACTCACTGCTATATCCCACTATTCCCGAACCATGGAAAGGTTTAATTGATAGTAAAATTGGTTATCTCAACTTTTAGAATCCTGTAACCAATGTTACCCCAGATGAAAGGTCTATAAGCGTAGGATTTGTTCCAATGTCTTATTCTGTGCCATAAATTTTCAAATCCAAGTTCAACAATCTTCTGAAGGACATAATGGATATAATCCTAACTATGAAAATGATCAGCATGGAAGAAGTAACAACGATACATCAAGATCTGAACCAGTATCACAGTATAACCAGAGTGCAAGTAGTGACTTGTTCATTCTCATAATACACCTTAATGGTACTTATAGCTCTGTGATGTAAACTTCTAGAGAATGTGGATTGATGGCTGGGGAAAATAATTTGTCTGGTGATGCTTATCGACCTCAGCATGAGATAAGTGATAATCTTTCTTTATGGATTGCTAATGATGTCACAGGAGAGCGTTACAAGTTCAATTCTCCAGACTTTCTGGCTTCTTGGTCCACTTGCTTTCAAGAAAGTGAAATGCTTCATCATTCTGGCCTCGTTCATTCTTTTTCTACAACAGAGGTAGAATAAGCATCAATTGCTTCAAAGACCTTCCTCGTTTGAGACTGTCCTGTTTGAAAATGTTTTTTTCTCCTTTCTTTATCGAAGAATGAAAGAATTTTGCAAAGTAATGCCCTTCTCAGGTTCACGATAGAATCAATTCATAAACAATGAGTTTAATGAATATCAAATAATTCAACTACACTTTTAAATCATTCAAAAATCATAGTCCTATGGCAAGTGTCAAAATTATTGACTGTTTTAGAGTATAGGTTGATTCATGTAAAGTAAGGTCTCTGAGGTTAATCCAACATATATGTCTCTTTGGGCTTCCATTATCTTGAAGAAATGGTTGTTATGCTCATCTTGTAGAGATACTTCTTTATTCCAGACTCTCAGGAACATCTTTGGGATGTGTGGTGCTGCATTAAGAGCTTAAGATCGTCTCTTATGTCGTTGTTGCATCATTCAATATTCGAGCTGCCTTTTTAGGTTTTCAACTCGAATCCTCCTTTGGTTTCAAGATGTTATTTAAAAATTTACATCTTGAACCCCCCTTTATCATTTTTCATATCATGCATTAAAGATTTTAAAAACCAACTTTTGCAAATAAAAATCAATCTTGAGAGGCGGAATGAAATCTGAAGATATTCTCTTTCACTTAGAAATCCATGTATGATTAGAATGGACTTTTCAGGTACGTAACGTAGGCCATGGCTTATGGTTACGAAAGAAAGGGATAAAAAGGCCCAAATAAGTGTTTAAAGGTAATCAAACTGTTAGGATTTTCAGAAGCTCGAATCGACAACCGAAACGGTTTGCAAAGAGGGGTCGGAATGGTTTTGTGTTTAGGGAGTAAGGAGATTGAAAAATAGAGAATTGCACAGCGATTTATAGTGGTTCGACTTTCTCAATCAAAGTCTACGACCACTACCTTAGCTCCTCACCATGGATTTTCCAACAAATTCACTAATTTGTTCTTTCTTTTGAGGATAATGAGTAACCTTACAAACTCCCTAGTTTTTCCGGGCTAAACTAGAACCTTTCCCTAGCTTTTACACGGGATAAGCTAGAACCTTTCCCCTTTACAAAATGATAAGAAATGTAAACAAGAAAACTTCTCTAAGGTAGGTGTTTACAAGATTGAGCTCACAAGAACAAAATATTTACAAGAGAAAGATGAAATAAAAATGAAAAACTCTTCTCTTGTGTTTGATTGCTTGGATAGTTGTTCTCTTTCTTCTTCAAGTGTCCTTAGCTTGTATTTATAGCTTGGAATGTGTTTGAAGTCATATCTAGCCGTTGGGGATGTTTTGGAGCCGTTTGGGAATGATTTTTCTGCAAAAATAGGCTGCCCAGAATGGGGGGAATCGGTACCCCTTCATAGGGAATCGATACCCCTTCATAATATTCAAATATTATGACCGTTGGGGTGATGAACAGTGAGGGAATCGGTACCCCCTTGGGGGGAATCGGTTCCCCTTTTACATACTAGAATTTTTGAGCCTCGGGTTACTGTTCAAATAGTAAATTACTATTCATAAAAACATTTTTGTGCTCAATTTTAAATTAAAAGAACTTTGAATTATTTTTGTAAATTTTGAATAAATTCAATTAAGTCCAAATACATTTTGTAAATTCAATTCAAGTCCAAAAACCATTTTGCCTTAAATTGTTATATCGAAACATAGTTCAACAATCTCCCCCTTTTTGATATAACAAAACATTTGAAAATTTGTTTTTGGCAAAAACTCCCCTTTAATAAAAATATTTAATGAAAAAGATACTAGTCCCTTTTTCATTAAAAAATTGAATTTTTCAAACTAAACTTCTCCCCCTTTTTGTTATATCAAAAATAATTCGATCTTTGAAGTTTAAAATAACTATGGAGAGTAAGTAGTAAATTTTACATTTTAAAAAATCATTTGAAAAATCAAAGCTCCCCCTCAATAAATACATTCCAAATAAAATTTAGCTTTAAGAACAAGACACTTAAACAAAATTGAATTTCAACAAAGAATAACAAACATATTAGTAGCACATGAAATTCAATATATCCAAGACTAAAATACTTTATGCAATACCAATTGTTGAAATTTGATATCAATATCAATTGTTAAAATTAAGTGCATATGCATAAAGTTTTCCAAAAATGCTATGCATTTGAAAATTTTGATATCAATTGTTAGAGAGATATCATTTTCATTTAAACAACATGCATAAACATTCAAATTTAGGCCAAAAATTAAAATTTATAAAATCAAAGTATTTTGAAATTTGATATCAATTGTTAGAGAGATATCATTAGCATTTAAAACTAATTTTGACCAAAATTCATTATGATGAACTAAAAATTCTCAAAAATAAATGTTCATCATAATCATCTTTTCAACATACATGAGACTAAAACAATGATGCATAATCATTTAAAACCAAAACTCATGCATGCTTAAAATCAAATGAGCAACCAAATAACCTAAATTAAAAGCATTAAGCTTAGAGGTTACCCATTCCTTTCTCAAGTGTGGCTAGAGCATCTTGAATATCATCACTCTTATCATCATTACTCCCACACACCTACAAGAGACATTTAAGTAGATTTTGGTATCCAAATTGCTTTTGGATCCTTGGACGTTAGTTTCAATGCCCCTTGTTCCTTTCAGAACCCATACTTGCCTAATTTTAAAACGTTTTCCTTTCTTCAAAGGACAAGTATGTTCCAAATGACCATGATAATGACAATGTGAGCATATTGTCATTATTGAACTAAATGAATTATTTAAAATGATTTCTTTTTCTTTTGTTAAGCATTCAAGCTTAACTTTTAAATCAAAATTTTGTTTTCCAAAACTATCAATTTTGTTTTTGAAAGCTCTAAATCCTTTTTCAAAATTTCATTTTGGCTTTCAAAATCTATTTTTGTTTTCAAAAGAAAATCATTTTCAATTTTAAATTTTGAAATCATTTTCTTATATTTGGAGTTCATGGTCTCAAACTCCGAATATAACCTATTAAAAGCATCTTGTAACTCATCAAATGCATATGAATTAAGTTCATTTGAGTTATAAGATACCTCGGGCTCTTCATAACCCATTAGAGAAACCACCTTTGTTGGTTCTTCTTTATTGTTTCCATGGATTTCCTCGAGCTTATTCCAAAGCTCCTTGGAACTTGAACATGAAGAAACCCCTTCATAGATTTCAGGACCAAATGCACAAAACAACATGTGCATGGCCTTGGCATTAAGTTGAGATTTCTTTCGTTCTTTGTCACTCCGCTTCTTCTCCTTCTTCTTTGGAGAAGAGTAGCCATTCTCGATTATCTCTCATGCATCAAGATCATTAGATTGGATGAATACCTTCATTAATTTCTTCCAATGATGATAGTTGTCTCCATTGAAGTATGGAGGCTTATCCGTTGGTAGGGAGTCTTCCATGTGGAACGAGCCGGAGGTGGAAACCATCTTCTCGGTTGTGTCAGGAATTGGTAGAGCTTCTTCTAGGATCGTCTCAAGGTGGTTAAACCTTCTTAACGAGTTAGGCTCTGATGCCAATTGTTAGGATTTTTAGAAGCTCGAATCGACAACTGAAACGGTTTGCAAAGAGGGGTCAGAACGGTTTTGTGTTTAGGGAGTAAAGAGATTGAAAAATAGAGAATTGCACAGCGATTTATAGTGGTTCGACTTTCTCAATCAAAGTCTACGTCCACTACCTTAGCTCCTCACCAAGGATTTTCCAATAAATTCACTAATTTGTTCTTTCTTTTGAGGATAAAGAGTAACCTTACAAACTCCCTAGTTTTTCCGGGCTAAACTAGAACCTTTCCTTAGCTTTTACACGGGATAAGCTAGAACCTTTCCCCTTTACAAAAGGATAAGAAATATAAACAAGAAAACCTCTCTAAGGTAGGTGTTTACAAGATTGAGCTCACAAGAACAAAATATTTACAAGAGAAAGATGAAATAAGAATGAAAAACTCTTCTCTTGTGTTTGATTGCTTGGATAGTTGTTCTCTTTCTTCTTCAAGTGTCCTTAGCTTGTATTTATAGCTTGGAATGTGTTTGAAGTCATATCTAGCCGTTGGGGATGTTTTGGAGCCGTTTGGGAATGATTTTTCTGCAAAAATAGGCTACCCAGAATGGGGGGAATCGGTACCCCTTCATAGGGAATCGATACCCCTTCATAATATTCAAATATTATGACCGTTTGGCTGATGAACATTTTTTGTGCTCAATTTTAAATTAAAAGAACTTTGAATTATTTTTATAAATTTTGAATAAATTCAATTAAGTCCAAATACATTTTGTAAATTCAATTCAAGTCCAAAAACCATTTTGCCTTAAATTGTTATATCGAAACATAGTTCAACACAAACCAAGGATCAATTTATTCTGATGCCTTCACCTTGCCTTGCTTAATTTGGATCTGCTTTGTTGGGAATTTTCCATCATCTGGATCCCTCTAGAGTGCCAAATTTTGGATTTTTTACATTTTCGCATATCTCCAGTATTTCTTGCTCTTCTTTTTTGTACTTGATCAACCTTGTAACTTGAGGCTCAATAAGTCACCCATCTTGATTCAATTTTCCTTTTTTTTCCTTTTTGTTTTTTCTTTCTCTTTTTGTTTTTTCCTTCTTCTTTCTTTGCTGGATGAGTATAATACTTCAATTGCTTTGAGCACCTCCTTTTCCTTTTGTATTTTGGAAATTTTCCATTATTCTTGATTGGAATGATATTCAAGCACTTTATATTTGACATACCTTGTAGTTCAAAACTTTCTTGACTTCATTCAAACTTGTCTTCGTAATAAAACTATATTGACAATCTTTATTCTTGTGAGCCAATATCCTTTACCTTTCCCCCCCAATGTGGAGAGTGATCCTTGGTTAGGGTTGAATCAGAAGAAAAATCATTCAGGCTCAAGTGGGGACAACAAAGGATATATATATATATATATATATATATATATATATATATTTAAAAGGATAAATGAAACAATGCCGTTCGTCATCTCATACACAGAAACCTTTGTAAAAAGAGGTATCCACAGGGGGGTGAATATTCAAGATTAATTTTATTTACATGAAAAAATGTAATTAATGCATGATATATTTATTTCAATCAATCATTTTTTCCTTCTTCTTTTGAGTATGTCCCAATCACTCAAAATTATCTTCGATAAGTTGGTCCATGATGCCTCATCTCGTCTCTTCTTGCAGGAAGATTCCCGGATAATTGAAAGTTTGGTTCTTTTGAGGTTTTTTTGGGTTTATGATGGTTTTGTATTTGGAAGGAAAAATGTGTGACTTATGAAGTCATGTATATGGTGGAATGTAGTATCATCAATCAATTCTACCCGAGAAGATAAACATCTAGAGTGAGTGTCTCAAAAACAGGTAGAGACATTTCTTCAGAGTCTCAGATAGTTGTAGTGTCAGAATTTGGTTTTGGTACGGGTCGAGTAATTGGCGTTGGATGGGATATGGAAGATATAATTTTACCACTTGCTAAAGATCTATAACTCTTGAAAAATTAAAAGAATATTTAATCTACTTGATACTCAATAATCTCAAGGTTAAAACTTGATTCCTTGCTCATAACCATAAAAGCAACACACATTTATTTATTGCACAAAAAGCGGAGAAAGGAACAAAAAACAAGTTCAAACAAGATGCTGAAAATAGAAAGGTACTATAGTGGTAGATAACACTTCCACTTATTTATCTATCATGCTTCATTACTCCTCTAATGTTGGGTATGTAATAGGATCAGGGTCATTGTCCTCATTTTCCCCCTCATTTCTTGATCATTTATTGTGTCAAAACCCCTTTATCAACAAGCATCTTAATTTCTTTTAACAGTGGCCTATAATTTCCTGTAGAATGCCCCTTTACCCCCAAGTGGAAATTACAAACACTATCTTGATCATAGCTATGAGCATAAGGGTTTGATGTCACTTTAGTTGGTCTTGGTGTGATGTATTTGACCTTTAATCAAATGTGGGTACAAGTCTGAAATAGAGGTTTGGAATACCTCCAAAGTATTTCTTGATCGCATGACTTTCTTTGGTCGATCCGAATAACTATTTGCTCCTTTTCTTTTGCAGTTGCGGGGATTTTGGATGCGACACTCATTCACATCATCGGCTTTAGCTCTCTGATCAATTGGGCTCTTAGATGTGACTTTTGAGTTTTCTTCACTGATTACATTCTCAATTAAATCTCCACTTGTCACAAGATTCTTGAATTCCTTCGTCGGATTTGCTTGCATTAACTCGCAGAAAGGAGCGGGAATGGAATCCCGAAACATATGTGATATCTCTTCTTCTAACATGGGAGGTTGAACTTGTGCTGCCACTCCTCTCCATCTTAAAGCATACTCTTGAAATCTTTCATTGTTTTCTTTTTTACTCTTCGAAGATCCATACGTGTTAGAGTTAAGCCTTTAACATACCGATATTGTTCCAAAAATGCATCAGCTAAATCAACCCATCTCTTGATCTGTTCTTGGGTCAACTGATTGTACCATACTACTGCTGGGCCAACGAGGCTATCATGGAAAGAGTGAATTAACATATCATCAGAACTTAAATATCCTTCCATTTTTCTGCAAAACATTCTCAAATGGATTAAAGGACAACTGGTTCCATCATATTTTTCAAAATTTGGCATTTTGAAATCATGGGGAATAACCAAATCTGGAACCAAGCTGAGCTCTCTTGCTTCTAATTCTTTGTGATGGGCACTAATATCTTTCATGTTTTTAATTGCTTTCTCCGCCCTATTGACTCTCTCCTCATATTGTGAATAATTAATGAGGCTATTTTTTGGGTTCGAGTGGGATGCCCCAGGGTATATTATCTTTCTCGACTCTTCAATCTGATAGCACGGTTTCTCTTTAGCAGTTATCTCTTCTTTAGCAGATGCCACACACTGAATAATTTGATTTGATCCATCTAGTACTGAATCTGATGCTTCTTTCATTTTATCCTGAGGTAACCATATCAATTATTCTGGCCACTGATCTTGTAGTCCCTCATAAGATTGCTCCATTATTTTCATGATGATGGTATAGTAAAATGAATGAATGATCTTGATTTTACTGTTACAAAATCTTTCATTAATTATTTACATGTTTTTATAATTAATGTATATAACAATACTAAAAAAATGTAATGTAAATGCGAAAATGCATAAATGCAAAAATAAGAATGCAAACTGTGTAATGCAAAGATGTAAAAAGTAAGAATACAAAATGGAAATGCACATATACAAAATGTAAATGCATGTATGAAAAGGTGTTACTCAAGAGTGATAATCTTAGAACATATTTCATTGAACACAAAAGTTTCGGTACATCAAACAAAACTTTTACATGTAAGGGACAACTTTCACTCCTAACTTCTCTATTTCCCTTAAAAGCCAAACTAACTTCCACTCATACTCAGGTGTGGAGTTATCCATCTATTTTAATTCTCTCGTGAAGCCAGCTATGTCCACCAGCTTATGAGCTACATTGTTTGCTTGAGCAGTAATTTCCTTCGTGACATTGTCTTTTTCCTTCATCTTTTGCATTAACTCTCGGGTTTGTAAACAATGTTGTTCATTTTTTTGTGAGAGATTCTTTATGTTCAAGAAGTTCTCGTACAAGATCTCCATAATCATCTAAACATTTCTTCAATGTTTTGTTCTTGGCCATAGTGGCTTTTAATTCAGTATCGATCTCAAGTTGATGAATCTGATATGATGTTTCCATATTGGTCATAGCACTATTCAACCTTTGATTGTCGACTTGATATTTTCTCGATTCCATGACAGTTGTATTGAGTCTTTCTTCTGCAACTCGTAAATCATGAGAAAACCTCTTGGCTCGTCCTTCATTTATATTGTAATTCTTTTTCAGTTTGGTGACCCCTGTTATCCACTCTTCTGGGGTGTTTCCTATGCCAGCATTTTGAAAGGCTTGACTGATCTTCTGGAAATCTTCCTGCATGGTTTCCATTTTGGTGCTCAATTTATCGTTTTCAATCTTCAAATGACGTATTTGAGCCTCAAACCTCAGCAAATCTTCTTCTTTCTGGGCGCCCCTACTGATACTCTTACCTTTGAAGACTTTTGGTATTAATCTAGCAGGACCTTCAGTTACCAAACTAGGTCGATCCTTTATCATAAATTGTAAGGTTCCATGATCCAAAAGACTTTGGACTCGACGTTTGAAGGCAAGATAATTCTCAATAGTATGTCCTTGAGCTCCGGCATGATACTTACAGTAAACGTTGATGTCATACCAATTCGGATACGGAGGTTGGAATGGTTTTATGTAGTATGGAGCCACTTCTTGTGCTTCAAGTAGTTTTTCATACAACTCTTTATATGATATAGGGATACCATCAAAATAAAAACCACCTTTTGTCTTGGATTGAACCTGAGTTTTAGACATCGGGTGTAGACTAAACTTCATCGATTTCAGATTATATGATTTCTTCTCATCTCTGGGAGCTTTTACAGTTGTCACCATTTCCTGAATATCTCCAGACAACTTGTAAATAATGATTGTCTGCAACTTCTTAAATTTGGTTAGGATAAGAAGTCCCTTGCATATATGAAATTGTAGGATTATCTTCATTAAGCTTTCTTTCTTTCTGTGCAGGGATCTCTTCTCCTTTGGCCAAAACAGATATTCTATCCATCATCTTGGATATCTGCTCTCTTATTTCTTGTATCTCCTTTTTCTCTTCAATGGGCATACGATCTTTGGGTGCATAGCTCTCTTCTATCCTCGGAGTTCCCTCGGGATGTCATTCCTTGAATACGTCATAGTTTGTTCGATCATAAAACTTTTTGTCCATTTATGATTTCTTTCCAATTTGATGAACAATCTTTCAAGTCAACACCTTTTGGTTATGCCATGATCATGCAATGCAGACGAAAGAAATCAATATAAACAAGTTAGAGCAAAACAAAATGTATGAAAAATAACAATGGGAAGGAAAAAATAAATTGGTTAGTACCAAGAAAGATTCTATCTATCAAGGTATATAATGTATCCTAACCTCATGCTTTTTAGTTCCATGCTTTGTTTGGAAAAATTAACCTAACCGCATGATTTCTAGTTCGCATGCATTTATTCAGAAAAAGGAAAAAATCAAATAAATTAAAAAGACAAAAAGTTAGAACTTATTTCTCCTTTGTGTACACCTATGGATAGAGGTTTAGTACTGTCTTAGATCAAGAGAATTTTTAGGGTTTATTATATGCAGGATTTCGGTTCTAGGAGTAAAGGTACTCGAACTATCCTTGTTGATGCCCCCTTGGGCTACCAACCCTCAATCCTAGTCCATCACAGACTTAAGCGGACCGAGTTCAATTCGAGGGGACACATTTCTTTATGCCTGACACGGAGAATTTTGAAAAGAAAGAATTATAAATTAAATATATGAATTTTTTCTAATTAATAGAGACAATTTATAATTAATTTCAAAGTATGATCAATCTCCAGCGGAGTCGCCAAGCTGTCGTAACCGGTTTTCGTCCGGGCACGAAAATTTTACTCGGCGGGAAAAGTGATATGAATAAATGGTTTTTAAAATGTTTTGGGAGTCGCCATCGGCCTTTTGGGTCAGGTAGGTCGAATACCTAAAAATTATCTTTTAAAAGAGTTTTTAAGAAAAACATCAGTTAAAAGATAAACTGACCTGCTTTTTAACCAAAGATTCGTTCTTTTTAATAATAAAAAGGGATTCGTGATCGATTACGTTTGGGGAAGGATTAACACCCCCACAACGCCCAAAATTGGTACTTATTAATTATAAATTGTCTCTATTATTAAAAATTCAAAGATAT
The DNA here is from genome assembly GCF_006381635.1 of Hibiscus syriacus. Lineage (NCBI taxonomy): Eukaryota > Viridiplantae > Streptophyta > Magnoliopsida > Malvales > Malvaceae > Hibiscus > Hibiscus syriacus. The sequence goes on along the minus strand of NW_024062810.1, from coordinate 368,961 downwards.
ATTTAATTTATAATCTTGTTATTTCAAATTTATTAATATAATTTAAAGAAAATATATTAATATATATATATATATATATATATATATATATATTTAAATAACATATTTATTTATTTAGAAATATCAGAAAAGTGCTTTTAGGTACTTTAAGATAGCTCTTTCTTTTGATATAAAAAAATAAATAAATAAAAGTTATTTTAATATAGTAAGATATTTATTTATTTAAAAATATTAGAAAAGGGCTTCTAGTTGTTTTAAGACAGCTCTTTCCTTCAATATTTAAAAATAAATAAATAACTAAAACATAACAATAAAATAAAATTAAACATATCTAGTTCATAAATAGGATTTTTATTTCATAGAAAACAATAAAATAAATAAATAATATTATTTATTATATTTATATGACTAAGATAATAATAAAATAATAATTAAAACAATAATTGAAATATAAAAGTAATAATATTGTAAATAAATAATGATTAAAATAAAATAAATTAAAAATATAGTGTTAAAATGTAGAATATTTAAACTTAGTACTCTACTTTAAAATATCATAAAATCCAGAGGCCTACAGTGTAATTTAGCCTTAATAATATATACGGGATTAAAATGTAAAATATTAAAACTTACAACTTATAATTCAAAATATTAATATAATATGTATATTAATAATATAATTAATCCTTAATTCTAAATATATACATAAACATATAATTAGTGGCGAGAATATAAATAAAATAAAATTAAAACACCAATTTAAAAAGACATATAAGTTGATTTTAGTGACTAAAATGGAAGTTTATAAACTTCTGGTGACTGCGTGTATGGTTTAACCATACGAGAATTTACACAAATACCCCTCCACCAAAACGACGTCGTTTGGTGGAGGGTATTTGAACCCAAACGGCCGGCCCTTCGGGCCAGTCTCTCATTTTCTTCTTTTTTTATTTTCTCTCTCTAACTGAGAGAGTTTAGAAACTCTCTTGCTTCTCTCTTGTTTTCCCTCACCTGAGGGAATTCCGACAGCTGTCTGCCTCAGTGCTCCGGTGCTAGTCACCACCGCCGGCCACCACCCATGGTGGCTGGAAAATTAAAAATATACTCAAAATGAAGCTCTGAACCTCCCCTGGTCGAATCCGACCTCTTTTTCCCTTAAACAGCCCCAAAATTACCTAGATCTACAGAAATACCCACGGTATTTCGGTTTCTTTGGCGGTGTGTGTGGAGATTCTGACGACGGTGTAGCTTTCTCAGTGGTAAGTTTTCTCATCTTATTCTCTTTTCTTTAGATACGTAGTTGTCTGGGATCGTTGGTGTAGTTCTTGCTCTCGTGGTGTCTCCTCTCCCCTCTTCTTCTATTTGCAGGGGAACTGAGGCTTTATAGCCTCGGTGTGGCTCTCGTCGGACTGGTCCAAAGGATGAAAGGCTCGGTGAGTCACCCCAAGCTATGCTGGTGACTCACCATAGAGGTGACGTGGACGGTCGGTGTCATGGCAGCCAAGCTTCTGGAGTGTTTGTCAGAGGCGTCGTGGCAGTACTGAAGCGTCGGTAATGGTTGGATGAGACATCTGGCTTGGGCTTCTGGAAGCAGCTGGAGGCGTGGGGCGGCTGAAGCTTGGAGCGGCGTCGTGGCCCTAGGGTGATGATACCCTAGGGTTCCATCTGGAACCTCCTGTGGACCGTTGGATCAAGGCTAGATCCAACGACTGAAAAGAGCTGGCGGCTGACTGAGATAATACAAACCCTAAATTTGGGTTAAGGTTTATCTAGATCCGAGTTGGGCTTGTATCTGATTGGGCCTGGGCATGTAAACTGGGCCGGGTTGATTTGTAATTGGGCTCCGGGTTTTGGGCCTGCAATGTATTAAAATTAATTAATTATTTAATAATAATAATATAATATAATAAAACAAAATAATAATAATAATAAATAAAATAAATGAAATAAAAACTAGTGTCTTCACACACCTTATGTTAGCTACACCCATGAATAATACTTTGCAAGAGCTAGAACACATACGCTAACAAAAATTACAACCAATTCAATCTATTACAAGCGTTAAGATAATGAGATTTAACAGATAATTCACATATGGTGTCACAGGCTAAGAGATAGAGGAAAGATTAAAAATGGAAAGAGATAAAAACACCACTATATGATACAAACATAAGATTGAAAAGTAAAACAATCATCTGTAAAGCACGTGACATGTTAAAGCTTGAAAGTGCATAGAGCAATATCCCATTAACAAAGCAATGTTCAGTTAAACATCAAATACTATTGCTATCATGCTAAGTGTCACGGACACAATTTCTTGGCTCAGTCATTATGTGGTACAACACTTGAATAGGGTAATTCCTAAACAAATCAGTCTTTCCCTTAATAATCTATGCTTCAAAATTATCTGTCATAAAACCACATCATACTTGACAAGAGTCATTCCCTCGGTTTATTAGTCAATCCCACGTCAACTGTTCAAGAAGACAAATCTCGTATTAGTTCACATATCACAATAATACCAATATCACAAGTACTCTTGAAAGAAAGGACCACATACATAGAAAATGATAGAATACAACCCCAATCCTCAATCAAGTGCATTATATGGGACCCACAAGCCCCAAAATATCCCTCGGTATTTATCCTATGGAGACATCGTTCCATCTACCAGATTATTTGTAATACCCTAATTTTGTCCGGGAATTAAAGAGGGAACAAAATCTAGGGACTAAGCTCCAATTTACCCAAATCACCCAAAATATGCCAAAGTCAAAATAAAAATTATACCTAACTCACTACACCATGTCTATCTAACAAGGGAGGAAAATCAGGGAGACATTCGGTGAAAGAAAAAAGTATAGGAAATTTGTCCCCTACCTACTCCAATCAATCAAGAGGAAATCAACATAAAGAGAAGGATTCGAGGAGAGAAGACAAGGGAGAACATTAGGGGGAAGATATTCGGAAGAAAAGATAGGGATATCAAGAGAGCCCCCGATTTGAACTAAAAAAACGAGATTGTAGGGGATTCTCTCCCCATTTTTTCTCAAGAAATCAATACAACTAAACAAATTTCAATTTTCGTTTTTCTTTAAAAATATGTAATTTTTCTCTTATTTTTTATTTTATTTTTTGAACCAAAGCAAAAAAGAGGGGTTCTCAATTTCATTTTGTTTAGCCCTAAATTGGGGCGTTAGTTTTTTGGGGTTTGGTTCTATGAAACTGACCACTGAGGGTGGTGGTCGGATTGGAGATGGCCAGTCAGGGCGTGGAGATGGCCAGCGTTAAGAAGGCTTTGAGCCTTTGTTTGGGTGAGAGTTGTTCGTTGAAGAGAGCGGAGGAGAAGATGAGTGATTTAGTTTAGTTTAGTTTAATTTAATTTCTAGGTTATATATTAGATTTAGGGTTAATTACTTCTTAATCCCCTCTAGTTTAGCCTCATATTTTCATTTTAGTCACCGGTTTTCAGGTCAAATCACCATGTATGTCCTCTTAACTTGGCTGAGTTTTCCCATTTTAGTCACTAATTTTATGGTAAAATCCCTCTTAAGTCACTCTATCTTAGGCGCCTTTTTACAAATTAGACACCATTATCCTCTCTCTTTTTATTTCAATTTTGGCTCTTTATCTTGTCTTTCATTTAATTTTGGTCATTTATGTGTTATTTAGTACTTAATGCATATGTTATATTATTTCAATTTAGTCACTTGTTTGCTATATTATTTCTTTGAAATTTGTCACTCATATTTTTATCATTTTATTTTAGACCTAATTAGTTTGTCATCCTTAATTATTCATGAATTTGGTGTTACTTTATTCTATGCATTCTAGTAACTTTTTATTTCTGATTTAACTTGTGATCTTTTATTTTATGCATTCTAGTCACTGTTTATTTCTGATTTAGATAGTTATCTTTTATTTTATTTTATTTTATTTTAGTCACTGAGCTTGCTTGTGGAATATTCATGTTTCGTGCCTATAAATTTTAATCTTTATGTTTCAGTCTTATTTAGTTACCCTCTTACTGATATGGCATTTTTAATCTTGATGGATAGTTTAGAAAGCTTGCATTTTGGTCCCTTGTTTATGTACTTATTTAAATAATTATTAACACCCTCTTTTACAAATCATCATTGTCTTCGAAAATATGTAAATGGAAAAATGTCAATGTGAGGGAAATCTACGAAGACGTCTCCCGACTATAAGGGAAGGTGTCTTTTAGAGGATTTTTCACATAAATGGTTTTTGTATCTGATAATTTTCTCTGTTCCACATTTATTTATTTTGATTATTTTTCACCTTTTTTCACTAATGTTTTATCTTTACAAAAACCTTGTGAAATAATTCCTTTTGTGAGGGGAATCCATGAAAAAGTCTCCTAACTATAAAGGAAGTACATTTTCAATGATTGCTCATACAAAATGGCACAATTTCTCTTATAAAAATAATTTTAATATTTTTATTCTATAAAAATATCTTTTGGGTTATTTAATTTTTTTATCCATTGCATTCCTTATTTCAAGTTGTTTTTATTGATACTTATTCAAATAAAATCAAATGAATAAAATGATAGTAATTTAAATGTATTTTCTAGTTTGTAATTCCCAATATTTAAACAATGTATAATCGTTTAGGTACTAAAATTTGGGCGATTTGGGGGTGCTAATCCTTCCTTATGTGTAACCGACTCCCGAATCCATTTATTCGAATCTTTGGTGATGCAGACCAGTGTTTTGTCTTAAAAAGATTTTTCTTAAAATTGTTTTAAAAGACATTTTTAGGTATTCGACCTACCTAACCCAAAGGTTGATGACGACTCTATCCAATTTAATTTAAATCACCAATTTTTCCAAAATTAAAGTCGTAATCGTTTTCAAAATAATAAATAATTGTTTCACCTAAAAAAATGGTTATGACATCTTGGCGACTCTGCTGGGGACTTCGAGAGTCAGGCCATGAACGATTATACGTTGTTTTGTATTTGGGAATTATAGACTTAAATTGTATTTAATTTACGATCCTTGTGTTTATTTTTAGCGTCAACATACCATGTATTATTTTACTTTTAACTAATTGATTTTTTTCAGTGGTCTTCAGATTTAAACAGATTTTTGGAATTGGTGCAAGTGTTCTCTTTCATTGTGTTTTCAAAGGTTTGTGAGTTTCTCCTCACACACAACACGTGCATTTGCATAACATAAGCTTACTTACGAGCTTTGTCCCTTTTAAGTAGAGGTGAAAGCTTAGCCTACGTGAGATAATTTGTTTCTCCGTACGAGTTTTAGCAAGTAATCTTTAGGGTTCATATATCTTATGTCTACGTGAGATAAATTGTTTTTCCGCATGGACATAAGGGAATGTATCATCTCGAATTGAACTTGATCTGCACAAACCTATAATGGGCCAGGATTGAGGGTCTAGCAACCCAATGAGGCACTGACATTATGGATAATTCGAGTACATTTTTTCCTGTTAGAGCCGAAACCATGCATATAGTGAGCCTTAGAATAATAACTATAGATATAGTCATGTTGAACCTCTGTCTGTTAGTATGTACCCAAATTAAGTGTACACAAAGGATAAGCATTTCTGAACCTTTCTTTTTGCTTTAAATTTTCTTTTCGAATAAAAGCATGTGAACTAGATACCATGCGGTTAGGATCATTTTATTGAAAATAATTAGTTTGGGTAGAAAGCATGTTCGGGTAGGATTGTTATCTATTTAAAGCATGTCCAGATATATACCATGATTGGGTAGATGTTATATTTATTTTTAAATAGCATCTTTAATTTTCACACTAACTTATCTTGTTTCTTTTGCTTGTGTCAGTTTTCGTCCCTTGTTGCATTGCATTTTAGAGGATCATCAATTTTGCATCTGCATTTGCATCTTCGCATTCTGCATGATGCATTGCATTTCAGAGGATCATTGCTTTTGCATCTGCAATTGCATCTTCACATTCTGCATGATCATCATAAATAAAAGAAATGTGTTGATTAATCAAGTAATCATCATATTAGAATAGTGACTATTAAAATGGAAAAGAGTTTTCATAATAAGGAAGAACCCGATCCGGTAGTTCGAGCTTAGTCTGAAGAAATACAAAGGGCAAAAGGAGACAGTTTGTCTAGGGATTACATATAGAGATTTGGGAGATTTGGAGAGTAACTACCAAAGAAATTTCACAAGAAATATGGTGACATGGTCTATCTCCTCTGTATAAAGATAGATGACTCGTTGCTTAAAGCTCTGGTTCGATGCCAGAATTTCGCATACAACTACTTCACTTTCTGCAGATAATATTTGACACTAACAATATAAGAGTAAATGGATGTCCCTTTTTTCATATATATGGGGTAAGGGGGAGGTAAGATAGTAGGCTACCCCCAACACCAGGTTGAGAGCAACAATATAAGAGTATATTGCTCTATTCAGTTTTGAGAGCCTCTAGGTGGATAGAATTCATTCCAGATTTTTGAAAGTCCAATCCTTCAAAAACAAGCATGTGAAGATTACAAGTTGAGTTGAAGATTGGATAGAAGAGCACATCCAACAAAAGCGAGTCCGTGACATTGTCTCAAGAAGATTTCTTTGACAAGTTTGAGAGAGGTATAAATCTTGTATCGACGGTCTTGACAGAGACCTTTCGATCCTTAAATAACTGTCATAGATTAGAGGGAAGTTGATTCAGAGACTGCACTCAACTACTCACTATCCTGATTCAGAGTTGTTTTTGGAATGAAGAGAAAGTTATTGGGGTCATGACTGATATCATTGAGCTAAAGAAAAGGGCCAAATCGCATTCGTAGATTGATCTCTCTTGTAAAGATGAAATCTTTTTTTGGAGGAATGAAACTCTTTCTAAGAATGATTACTTTTGGAAATCGATACCTTTTGCATTTGCATTCTGCATTGCATTTATTCAAGCATTTTTGCATACATCATTTATAAAAACATGTAAATAATATGTGGAGGATTCGATGAAGTGGTCCTAACCATGTGATACCACATGAAAGCAAGAAGCTAAAATCAATACAGTTGGAGCTTGTTCAGTTGGTTGTAGGACTGAGCCTTCCAAAATGATCTGAGAAAAGAGTTCCCATATCCCGAGGGCTACGATGTTAATCTCGTGTACAGTTACCACATAAGAAGCTCCAGACATTCCTCTGAGAACTGTAAGGCACTAAAGTGCATGATCCGGAACCTGATAGATTCAGGGGCATGGATAATCGAAGAATGATAGGCATTGCATCTACCATTTGTATTTAGAGCATTATTTTGTTTGAAATCGTTTTTGTTTCCATTTTTTATATTTGTTTAATCTTTTAAACGACTAAACTTATGCTACCTTCTAAGGTTGAATAATTGAGCAATTTTTTTAAATCTTTAGTTCTTTGAATATCGAATGAATTAAGGATTCTTTTAATTCTTTAAGAATTATAGATTTTTGACATATGGCAAGAACAGACCTTTATCATATCATCCAAAACCAAAATAAAATATCTCGATTCTTTACCCGAAATAATCCATGGTCACTACCAAATGACCAACTTTTGACATTCACACTCTTTGAGACCTTGAACATTGCCTTTATCTTTTCGATACACAAATAGTCATACACATAACATTTTTTGAGCCAAAAAAATCAAACCAACATTTTTCTACCCATAAAACCTAAAGGCATTAAGTACAAGATGTTCACTTGAACATGAACCTTCTTACCAGAATAAACAATTTAGGGTATTTCGTATTAATCCAATTCTGATGATATATAAGGAATTGCTCCCAATGCTAGTTGAGAAGAATCGTGTGATTCCAATTCAATCCAAACTAAGAGGGCCCCATATCCTGAAGACCATGATATTAACGTCATATACAGCTATTGTATTGAAAACTCAGGGCATCATTGAGAACTGTGGGACATTGAAGCGCAAGATCCAAAATTTGATCAATTCAGGGGCATTAATGTTCAAAGTGTAATGGCGTATTCTGATCAGAAGTCGGTTGAGGCATCCATCATGAAGTTTTTGTTGCATTATCATCATATCATCTTGTTTGAACTGTTTTTCTATCTATGTGAATGTTTGTAAGTCGCTTGACGTTTAAACATTTTCAATAAAATGCTTCCTTCTTAGGAAAAGAACAATGAGCAAATATCAATCTTGAAATTCTTTGGATATCATTTTAATTAAATGTTTTTTTAATAATTGAGGTATTAAATCTTTGCCAAACGACAAGATTGAACCCCTGCAAAATATGGACCCTTTGATCCAAAAGATACACCAAAATATATACCCAACTCTTGCAGGGATCGAGCTAGTTTTCTCTTCACATAAAGAGTTCATCAAGGATTTGGTATTCAGGTATGTGTTAGAGCAAATAAAATGGGACATCTAGCACATGAAATTACAAAACTGATTGGTTCTTACTTATGTTAATGACATTCAATGATGATCATGATCTTCTCAGATGGAATGGTCGAGTGGGTGAATCTAGATTAGGTCAGTTGCTTGGGAATTGAACTCTAAAGATGAGATTTTCCGACCTTCAACAAACACCTAGACTATAACAGGTTCTCTTCAATGAGCTTAAGAAATAGAATCTGGTTGCCCAACAAAAAAATAATATATATATATACAATAAAGCTGAGTTATTCCGCTAAAGCAATTGGTTATAAAGGAAACTCGAAAGCCCTGGATTTATATATTATGTTCAAACCATGACATTGATCAGGTACTCGGCAATTCGGTGTTTGCTCCACTGTGGTTTTCAAGTCGAAGACTTTGTGACGACATGATTCCTTCAGCTAGCCGAACAAAGGCAATAATAAGATATGTACAATAAAAGCTGAATTCAACTAGCCAAACAATGGCAAATTAAATCAGATGTACTAAAAAAGGAGTTTCGGTGAATATGAACAAGGGAGTTGAGGAACCCCTGTTATAGTCAAACTTACACGAGCACTCAGAAATTTCATTTTTAGACCGATATTTTTGTACTACCTTGACTAGAGGAGTCTACGGAGCTTGAACAAATGGAAGATTTCAGAGAATTGAAACAATAGTGTTCTGAAAGGTCTAGCAATTGATTATGCTAGTTGTGTCATTTTGTCTGCATCCAATCAAAATGCCAAACCAAGAAAGAGGGGCATGCCATAATCTTCAAGGTAACTGAATTGAGGAAACAAATCCTAGAATTTAAGTAGCCAACCTCTAAACCAACCTTTCGATCTTGATATTGTCAAAGATTTGCAGTATCAAAGATTAAAAGAGCAGTTGATTCTTTTGATATTCAATGAACTCATGTTTATGATTTTTTTCTATTGAGAAACTTATAAGAATGCGATATTTTTTTTCAAAACTATTTTGATATTTTCCAAAATTTTGAAAATCCAAAGGAATAAAACATTTTCAAACAAGATAAGTTCTTTGGAAGTATATATTGGAATTCAACGAATATCTCTCCGAAGCTCAAGATCGAAAATGGGGCAAAGGGAGCCAATTTTTGGGACAAAATTTGATGGGAGCAAGGAACATAAAATAAAATTAATTCGAAATATTTATATCATGCATTAATTACATTTTTTTCATGAATAAACATTAATCCTGAAAATCTATCCCCTGGGATACCTCTTTTGTGAGGACTTCTGTATATGAAATGATGAACGACTTTCTTTCTTTATCCCTTCACAACAAGAGAATATATATCCCTTGTGTCCCCATTTGAGCCTGAATGATATTTTCTTCTGATTCAACCATAACCAAGGATCACCCTCCACACTAGGGGCAAGATGGAAGAAATCTTCTCGCATGAGTGAAGACGTTGATTCATATGAGATACCAAAAGGTGAACCAAATACAAAGTGCAAAGATCATATCAAAGCGAAGAGAAAGAAAAAAAAAAAAGCGAAGAAAAAATAGGACAAGAAGCACATACGAAGAGGCTCTCTAGTCAAATGACGCATCAAGCTGCAAACCGAAATATTGATCAAGCACAATCATTCCAGAATCACTTCACTCGAACATCATAGAACATTCAGAAAAACACGTGAGTAAATTCAAATTGAGCATTACAAGATTGAAGGCGTCAGAACGAATTGATCATGGGTTAATTACTGCAAACACTTGTTTGGGCCTTTATCCTTCTTTCATAACAATGGGCCATAGCCTACATTACATGCCTTAAAAGTCCCTTCTAATCATACATGGATTTCTAAACAGAAAGACTCTTTAGATTTCATCCCGCACACAAGGATTAATTTTATTTGTAAAAGGTTTTCTAAAATCTTTACTGCATGATAGAGAAAAATAACAAAGGGGGTTCAAGACGTAAATTTTAATAACGTCTTGAAACCAAATGAGGATTCGAGTTGAAAACCTGAAAAGACGGCTCGAATATATAAATTTCTTGATAGGGCATCACACAATCCAAGAGTGACCATGAGAGATGGGAATCGGAGAACACTTCCAGTACAGGAGCATACAAACTACCCTATCAAATCAATGAGCATCAAAGAAACAAGAATGCCAAACCATTGATTAAAAAAAATAACAACCTGGGACATTTTTCCTTCCTTAATTCTTTGATATCCAATGAACTCTAGTTTTATGATTTGTCAATTGTAAAACCTAGAAAGGAGTAATATTTTCAAATCTTTGATTAAACATTTTTAAAAACTCTTCTGATTGATATTTTCAGATCTTGAAAATAAAAGAAGAAGAAAAATACTTTTCAAACAAGACAATCTTTCTAGAGTGGATCTTGGTACTTGACATGTGGCTCTCAGACACAAAGCTCATGTTTAGAATCAGTGTTGAAATAAGAAATAATTAACAAATGAGGCATATTTGAAGATTCAACATCGAATATTGGGGTATCTTTGGGGATTCAACATCCTGATGCGAACAATCAGATCTTCTAAAGGCATTTCCTCCACCAGCAAGAACAAACAAACTATTGATCATCTTTGAGATTATTTCTTTTAAAACAAAATTTTGTCTCCTTTGAGACAGCTTCTTTTGAAACATCATCTCTGAATCAGTTTCTTTTGAAACTAAAATTCTCTGACCAAGACTCATGAACAGATGAGCAGTGTCATTACCTAACCAGATCTCCTCATTATGTAGAAGCTGTGTCAACTAAGATAACCAGCCGTCCCCATCAGAGTGGAACTGTGTTATCACACTTAGATGGCCAAGACTCATGAGCAAATGGGCAGTGTCATCACATGATAGATATCCTCATTATGTAGAAGTCGTGTCAACTCTGATAACCAGTCGTCCCCATCAAAGTGGAACGTGTTATCACCCTTAGATGGACAAGACTCATAAACAGATGGGCAGTGTCATCACATGATCAGATCTCCTCATTATGTAGGAGTTGTATTAACTCAGATAACCAGCCATCCCCATCAGAGTGGAACTGTGTTATCACCTTTAGATGTCCAAGACTCATAAACAGATGAGCAGTGTCATTACCTGACCAGAACTCCTCATCACATAGGAGCCATGTCAATCCTAGATAACCAAGACTTATCATAGTATGAACAGTGTTATCACCTTTAGATGTCCAAGATTCATCATATATGAATGTCATCCATCAACCAGAACTCCTCAACACGTAGGAGTCGTGTCAATCCTAGATAACCAAGACTTATCATAGTATGAGCAGTGTTATCACCTTAGATGGTCAAGATTCATAGTATGAGCAGTGCCATCTCCTGACTAGATTTCCTCATTATGTAGAGTCTTGTCGCCCTTAGATGACCTGAACTCTTCATCACGTATGAGCAGTGTCGTCTTCCCCAACAACAAACAACAAATCTAAAAAATATTATTATTATTATTATTAATAATATTTACATTTTGTAGGCCCAGAAATGAAGTCATTACAAGAAGCCCAAACAGTGGCCCAATGCACAACTCATATGGAAAACCCATCATGTTTGCTTCAGCTCTAGCAGCCCATCAGGACCCAACTGACCTAGATTGACCCGATTTCCTCAATAAAAAGGAACAAAGTTGTCTTCAACAAACAATCTATCTTAAAGCGGCCATATCTCTTAAAAATGGATGAGCAGTTTCGTCTTCAGCATCAAATTATCGCCAGATTGACCCGACGTCTTCAACATGAAGGAACAATGTCATCTTTAAGTCCTCTATTTTTAGACCAAGAACTGGAGCTCCAAATGCGAATCAAACATTGTAGCCATGCAAAATTAGGCCATTATTTGTCTTTGTTTCTTCATTGTTTACACAACAGAAGAGCAAATAGGGGCAAATGTAATACCCTAATTTTTTCTGGGAATTAAAGAGGGAAAAAAATCCATGGACTAAGCTCCAATTTACCCAAATCAGCCAAAATATGCCAAAGTCAAAAGAAAATTTATACCTAACCCACTACACCATGTCTATCTCACAAGGGAGGAAAATCAGGGAGACATTCGGTGAAAGAAAAAAGTAGAGGAAATTTGTCCCTTACCTACTCCAATCAATCAAGAGGAAATTAACATAAAGAGAAGGATTCGAGGAGAGAAGAAAAGGAGAACATTCGGGGGAAAGATATTTGAAAAAAAAGATAGAGATATCAAGAGAACCCCCGATTCGAATTAAAAAAAATGAGAATGTAGGGGATTCTCTCCCCATTTTTTCTCAAGAAATCAATACAACTAAAAAAAATTCATATTCTCCATTTTCTTTAAAAATCTGTAATTTTTCTCTTATCTTTTATTTTATTTTTCAAACCAAAGAAAAAGAGGGGAAGAGTGTATTTTTACATTGCTTTAAGGCGGGGTCGGTTGAGCCTCTCATCGCCGGCGGTGTCGCGCCTAAAGGGCTTGGTGGTCAAAATCTTTGGGGTTTTAGTCTTGAACATCATAGTCGAGAAAGGGGTTCTCAGTTTCATTTGGTTTAGCCCTAAATTGGGGTGTTAGTTTTATGGGGTTTTGTTATACGAAACCGACCACTGAGGGTGGTGATCGGATTGGAGATGGCCAGTCAGGGCGTGGAGATGGCCACCGTTGCGGTGGCCAGCGTTGAGAATGCTTTGAGCCTTTATTTAGTTAAGAGTCGTTCGTTGGAGAGAACGGGGAAGAAGATGAGTGATTTAGTTTAGTTTAATTTAATTTCTATGTTATATATTAGATTTAGGGTTAATTACTTCTTAAGTCCCTCCTGTTTAGCTGCATATTTCTATTTTAGTCATTAGTTTTAGGGTCAAATCACCATGTATGTCCTCTTAACTTGGTTGAGTTTTTCCATTTTAGTCACTAATTTTATGGTAAAATCCCTCTTAAGTCACTTTATCTTAGGCGTCTTTTTACAAATTAGACACCATTATATGTCTCTTTTTTTATTTCAATTTTTGCTCTTTATCTTGTCTTTCATTTAATTTTGGTCATTTATGTGTTTATTTTAGTACTTAATGCCCATGTTTATATTATTTCAATTTAGTCACTTGTTTGCTATGTTATTTCTTTGAAATTTGTCACTCATATTTTTATCATTTTATTTTAGTCACTAATTAGTTTTGTCATCCTTAATTATTCATAAATTTGGTGCTAAACTTTTATTCTATGCATTCTAGTAACTGTTTATTTCTGATTTAGCTGATCTTTTATTTTATGCATTCTAGTCACTGTTTATTTCTGATTTAGCTAGTGATCGTTTATTTCATTTTATTTTAGTCACTGGCTTACTTGTGGTATATTCATGTTTCATGCCTATAATTTTAATCTTTATGTTTCAGTCTTATTTAGTTACCCTCTTACTGATATGGCATTTTTAATCTTGATGGATAGTTTAGAAAGTTTACATGTTGGTCCCTTATTTATGTGCATATTTAAATAATTATTAACACCCTCTTTTATAAATCATCATTGTCTTCTAAAATATGTAAATGGGAAAATGTCAATGTCAGGGAAATCTACGAAGACGTCTCCCGACTATAAGGAATGTGTCTTTTAGAGGATTTTTCACATAAATGGTTTTTGTATCCGATAATTTTCTTTGTTCCACATTTATTTATTTTGATTATTTTTTCACCTCTTTTCACTAATGTTTTATCTTTACAAAAAAATTGCGAAATAATTTCTTTTTTGAGGAGAATCCATGAAAAAAGTCTCCTAACTATAAAGGAAGTGCATTTTCAATGATTGTTCGTACAAAATGGCACACTTCTCTTATAAAAATAATTATAATACTTTTTTCTAAAAAATATCTTTTTGGGTTATTTAATTTTTTTTCCATTGCATTCCTTATTTCAAGTTGTTTTTTATTGACACTTATTCAAATAAAATCAAATGAATAGAAGGATCGTAATTTAAATGTATTTTCTAGTTTGTAATTCCAATATTTAAACAATGTATAATCGTTTAGGTACCAAAATTTGGGCGTTGGGGGTGTTAATCTTTCCCCATACATAACCGACTTTCGTCCATTTATTCGAATCTTTGGTGATAGACTAGTTTTTTGTCTTAAAAATATTTTCTTAAAATGTTTAAAAACGATTTTAGGTATTCGACCTACCTAACTCAAAGGTTGATGGCAAGTCTATCCAATTTAATTTAAATCACCAATTTTTCCAAAATTAAAGTCGTAATCGTTTTCAAATAATAAATAATTGTTTCACCTAAAAAATGGTTATGATATTATAATTCAAATCATCAAACTAGAATATTTTGAGAAACAGGGCGCTATGGGAGATGCTTTAGGAGCCAACGGTCAATCCTATCGGAGTCAGCTTGCAACCCTCTATCGACGGCAATGGATGGCCTTCGTTGAAAACTTGCAGATGAGTATCTACGAGAGCACTATGGGAGTTTTTTAGTCACCACTACAAAGTTATCAAAGTTTTTATCCCTTGAATAACAGAAGACCGAAATACAAATTCTAAACCTTTTCTTTTATCCACTTTGTGAATGAAAAGGATCTTCAGTTAGCCATTGAAAAGGTAAATGCGACTATGATCGATGGAAGGAAGGTGTCGATGCAGAGAGCCAAATATCAGAAGAATCATCCTAAAAGGGTAGATCAAGGAAGAGTAAACGAAAGGTTGAGCATGACTCGAAGAAACCAGGTCATGGATCCTAGACTAAGAGAAAGAGTGTATAATTGGAGAAGAGAAGAAATGTCATACAAGGATGCCTTATTAGGAAACCTTCTAGCCACTTTACAATACACTAAGAAGGAGTTCACTGATGATTCGAAACTGAATAATAGGAGGCCACAAACTTCTTTCTATCATCGAAAGACTCTGAATGGACTAAGTCTTTTCTAACAGGCATTACGAAAAGTCTATATGACTTTGGTTTCATGTAGAGATCTCTGAGTAACGATGGTATTGATGTTAAGATTGTCAGATGGGGTTATGCTACTAATGCGTGCATCATCATTTTGATCAGAGGAAGAAAAGGAGAACACCTGGAAGAATAAGCGAGAGGAGTTATCAAATTATCAGGATAATTTCATGGATATGAATTATCCCTGACACTAAACATGGTATTGATGTTTTTATTTGTAATACCAGTAACAATATTATAAATATAAAGTTTAACTCACAAAACGCTATAAGTTATCAATTACATAAAAGGCTAAAAGCTATACACAAACATGATTCAGATCAGTTTTCTAGATGAGCAAATAAATGTACATGCAGAATTCTAAAGTAGAATACCCTTTCACTTATATTTTTGTGATTAGTAGAGAGGGGTATATACAACTCTAATCATGCTAAACTAGGTAACATAATATGTTACATTAAAGGTAATTAGTCTAATAATCAACCTAACAATTAGCCTAAGAATATAACACTTCCCCTCAAGTTGGATCATAGATATTAATCATGCCCGACTTGTTACATAGATAATTAATTCGGATTCCGTTGAGAGCCTTTGAGAAGATATCTCCTAGTTGTTCTCTGATCGTCACATATCCAATAGTGATCAATCCTTGTTGTATCTTTTCTTGAACGAAGAGACAATCAATATCAATGTTTCATTCGTTCATGAAAGACTGTATTGGAAGCAATGTGAAGCGCAATTTGATTATCACACCAAATTTTTGCAGTAGTTGAGCTTTTAATTCCTACTTCATATAGGAGCTAATACACCCATATGATTTCATATATGGACTCTGTAACACCCCCAACTTGTATCAGCCCAGATACAAGTCCGAGGTGTCACATTGACATTTCAAATAATTTACTTGTATAAATTAATCGAGAAATTCAAACTTATATTAAATAAACTGAATAATTTACATAGATTCAATCAAAAAGGTTTACAAAACCGATTGTAGCATATACAATTTAAACCTTTAGTTACATGCCAACACTATTTACTGTAACAAAAAGAACCTACTATTAAATTGCTTCTGATCTGATCTTTGATGAAGTTATGTTGTCCCATCTGCCTATCCTTGTACTTCTTACTTCTTTGGTCCTACGTGTGAAATACTCACACGCTAAGTCATTGACTTAGTGAGACATATAAAAATTAATAAAATAATGACACATGCAATCTCATAGTTTCATGATGTACAATAAGCATATCTCATATCAGCAAGACATATATGATCATACATTAACCAATAACATATCACCTTATGAAATGTAAATTTTTTATATCTTTATTTATTTGCCCATGGTACATTACTGAGAACTAAAAAATTAATAAAATAATGACACATGCAATCTCATACTTTCATGATGTACAATAAGCATTACATCTCATATCAGCAAGACATATATGATCATGCATTGAACCAATAACATATCACCTTATGAAATGTAAATTCGTTTTATATCTTTTATTTATTTGCCCATGGTACATTACTGAGAACTAAATATATGTGAGTGCATTGAGGTTGTGCACAAATGTTGTCACCACAGCTCGTATAAAATGCACCAAAGTGCCATGTAGAAATTGCACCGAAGTGTCACATATAATGTCCCAAAGGACCACGTAGAATTATCCCGAAGGACCGCGTAGAACCCTCGACTCTTGGCATGCCAATTATACCCTCAGCTCTCGTATCACATACTATGGGCTTTAGCATTTACATGTATTCCACACAAATCATCACATAGACATTTATTCACATCATTCAGAATCACATAGCTTATACTATTTCTCATATAGTCACATAGATCAATGTTATTGAGCTTAATTCATTTTTCCATTAAATCTCAAAGGTCATTTATATCCTTTCACATAGTTACTACGCAGATATGTATTCACATAGATCATATAGCATATACAATAACATATAACACATATACTCATATTCATGTACTCATGCCTACATAAGAATCATATCAAGCACATGATTGTATTCATGGAATCATGCACCCTAATATGGAAATAGACTTGTCGCAAGTCTTATTTCCATAAAAACACATATACCTGATAGTATATCACTCACCTTGGCCTCATTAGTCAACACCAATATCTTATCTCCCTCTTGGTAAATCCTACTTCATCGATTTCCGGACTTTTTTTCACTCAATATCTAAAAAATAATACAATCCATATAAATATCGAAAAATTGAATCACTACTAATCAATCATCAAAACTTAATCTCAAAAAGACACTTGATTCATAATTTCCATATGAGAGTACGGTACTGAAGGTACAGTACCGATACTTCCTGACAGTGGTATCGATACTATACTTTAGTATCGATACCTATTCTCGGTTCTGGAATTTTATCTAAAAAAATGGTACCGATACTTTCATATTGGTATTGATACCCCTAGTACCGATATTACTACTTCAGTATCGATACTCCTTAAAAACTTCCTAAACTCTAGCTTATAGTATCGATATTGTTCATACAATACTGATACCCAAATCCAAATATTGTTTATTTTTACTTTAAAGTATTGGTATTGTTCATACAATACCGATACCCCTTACCCATAACTTTTTCCTTTAACCCAAAAATTTAACTAAACTTACTTAATTCTTCCTCTTTAACCTCTTTTCAGCTTTTAAACTTAACTACACATTTAAAAATCAACTTATATCACTAAACATACTTAAACATCAAAACTTCTCATAAAACACTTGGAACTCAAAATCTTACCAAATATTCAACTTTGTTATAATTCCGTTCTAACCTCATAAATCTCTTATTCTTACTGATGACAAGTCAAATGTAGCTTAAAAATCTGTTTACAACTTCTTTCTCAAAAATTCACTTAAAAACCCCTTATAATCAATCTCTTATAATTTGTAAATCCTTTAGTTTTTGCCTCTCTTTAAGCTTCCTTAAGCTTTCATATCATCTGAAGAATCAAAACCAACGTAAAAATGAAAGTAAACATTAACTTTAGACCAACTTACCTTACCAATGAAGTCACGAGAATAGAAGAAGAAAAACAAGACAACTCCAAATCTAGATTTTTTTTTTCTTTTCCCTTCATTCCTTTCTTTCCACGTGGATATAAAGACACCCAAATGAATTTTTAATTCATTTCTTATCAAATAACCATTATACCCTTCTATTCTTCCTTCTTTTCTAATCGATCCTATCAAAAGAAATTCCAATTAAATCCATTAACTTTTTAATTTTTTTAAATTAGACACTAAGTTTCAAAATCTTACATTTTAGTCACTAGCCCTGTTTTGGGATATTACAGACTTGGCCATTGCTCTATATTCAGCTTCTGCACTAAAGCGTGAGCAAATTTTGCTTTCTATTCTTCAATAAAATTAAGTTTCCTCCAACAAACACACTATATCCCGAGGTAGATCTTCTATCTTCCTTGCATTTTGCCCAATTCGAGTCTGAAAAGCATTTAATATGAATATGACCATGATTGTGTCATCACCCATTTTATTCGGGGGCGACGTTATTAGTGGGCTATTATTAAATACAATATATGCTATATAGTAGTTTTTGTAAATAATATTAGCATAGTTTTCATGTTGTAAATCTAATATATAGCTTTAATAAATAAAATATTAGTATTACTATATAATGGGTGGGTTTGTGAATATAATATTATTACACATGGTTTTTATAATATTAGTATGTTTTTAAAATGTTAGTATTATTATGTTTTTAACATGTTACTATTAGTTTTTTTAATATGCTAGTATATAGTTTTAATATGGTTTTTAGTATAATAAATAAATAAATACATATTATAAATAGTCAAGTTCATTTTTTAGTCCATATGAAATAATAAGTAGCACTACAAAAAAAAATATACAAGCCCAATAATAAAACCTTAGCCCATTTAAAAATACAAGTCCATTTTATGTTTCAAAATTTTGAAAAAAGTTAAGACCCTAAATCCCTTGTTTTGCCGTCCATTGAGAAGGAATCTTTGACTTTTCTTTGCTTATGGGATAAGCAAAAATTAAATGTGGTAGCAATTAATGGTGCCGACTCATCAGTCCAAGTGAATAAGCAAGATTGCATCCGAGCTGTTAATGGGAAATATAGTAATTGGACCAGGAGAGTGCCACGTCATCTTCGAAATGCTGTCACCATCGCGGAAGGGTTTTGTTGCCAATGGGCACGTGAAGCTCACGTGCCACCTTGCCGTCGCTTTCTTCGAACGCCGATCGTCATTTCAAATCGAAAAAAAATACCAAAAATATAAAAAAAAATTCATCAAAAATCAGTTTTTTAAAAAAAAAATTGAAGGTTCCATATATGGTTCGTTTCAACAGAATCAGTTACAATAGAAAAACAAGCGAGAAGCTTTAGATCTAACAGATTCAAGGTGCATGAGATCAATATAAATAAGTAATACCAATTATCACATAAATGAGGGAAAAAGTCCACGAAAATCAATATCCATTGTTAACACAAGAATCATATGAAAATCGGAGGAAAGTACCATTTTGCATATTCAAAGAAGGAGAACGAAGAGAGGGTGAGATAGTTTTACCGATCTTTTATCGGAGTTTCTGTCGCCATCGTGAGTCGTCGGAATTTTCAAGCTCAGCCGAAATTTCATCTTGAAGGTGAGCGTTGTTATAATATGGAGTTCTTTCTTTACATTTGGTTCGAATGCGAGATGAGTTTCGGATATGGAAAGGTTTTAATGGATGCACATGTTTGAGTTTATGTAAATATTGAGAGTTTGATCCAAAAAAATCTTTTTTCGGAATGTTTTGGTGTTGTTTTCAGATCAAAGTAAAGATTTTTATGGAAGAATATAAAAGTAAAGGGGTTTTGATTCAAATATTCATGGGTTCTCGGTAAATTTGTGTTCGTAAAAAAGGGAAAAGAAAGGGAGAATGAGGAGCACGACGCATGAAGGAAACAGTGATAAAAAATGATTTCACACGTGAAGCATTAGAGATTAGTGTCCAAAGAGAATGTTTGGGGTAATTGAATAACGGGTCATTAAAGAGTTTCACATATCTAGAGTTGGACCTATTTTTTCCTTTCTTTCAGTAGGTCATTGTGTAATTGCAAGTTGGATGTTTCCTTATTTTCATTTAATTCAATTCAGTCCCGATTTCTTTTAATTTAATGTGTTTATTTATTCAATGTGTGCATTAATTTTCAGTTTTTTTCTATTTTAGTCAAGTGTATATATCTAAATTAAAACCTTAGATTTTTAGACATTTAGATTTAGTCACTCTTTAGAACTTGACTCTTAATTATGTCCTTTAAATTTTAGAATTCTTTTAATTTAGTTCTTAAGTTTAGAATTAAACTATAGGTTTAGAACTTCATTAATTAGATCATTAGATTTAATTAATTGATTAGATCAAAGACCTTAAGATTAGATTCTTTAGTATTAATCATTAATTCAGAATAAATTTGGTCCTTCTAATTCTAATTACTTATAATTTAGTTCAAATACTTTTAAAAATTTTAGAAACTCATTATAAGCACAAAATTGAGATTAATTACAAGTATTTGTTTATTTTTTAATTTTGAAAAGAGCTCTCCTAAAATAATTGGATGTTCAATTTTAATATTAGTAAATAAATAAATATTTTTTAAGTGGTTACTTAAAATTAAATTAGGTCTCATTAATAAATATCAACTCATCCTTCCTCAATAACACGATTAATTATGTAATCCCTAGTTTTTTTAGGTCTTTATTATTTGTTTTTTAAAAGCTTCTAAATGACATTTTTAAAACAATTTTAACTAAATCATTAGAAATTATTACCTTAACATAACTAGAGAGTAACTTTCTTCGTTAATTGAAAAATAAATAAATTGTTTCATATTTTCCCCTAATTTTCTAAAAAAATAGAAAATGCCAATATTATTTCAATTTAAACATAAGAAATAATTCTCTTAACATAACTTTGGGACATGACTAGAAGCCCAAATCATGTTGAGATGACAAGGTTCAGATCGAAAAGATGTTGAGAATGAGTCTCATAACTTAAAGTGTCAAGGGCAGACCTTGAATTTGAGTGGAGCTTACCTTGTAAATCAAGTCAGTCTAGCATCAATTAACGGTAGAGTCCCGAAAAACAACAACTCTTATAGCACATTTGAGGCAATGACAGAAAGGGGCATCATGGTCATATTTTCGACCATATCAAGAATTCGAGATAGAAAACACTTCCTCTGAAATGAAGACAGAAAACAAAGGGCATAAGATGATCGAGCAAATCTTCAGAAGAATGCAAGCTTGAAATCGTAAGTTGCTACGCTGATATCTGAGTAAACCCTAGAGAATAGTGATCAAATGGAAGAAGATCGAGTTCTCCACTTTGGAGTCAATTGAAGATTGAATCTACATTTATGCATTCATGATAACATCATTTGCATAAAAGAAAATGCATTACATTGATACATTTAATTGCATTTGCAATCGTATTTAAACACATGTTTTTTACAGATCTTCCAGTGAAAAGAGAATATTCATGATGTTAAAATCCAGCAAATTAAAAGCTATAATTTAAACCTCAAATACAGGAAATCATATTTAGAGAGGCAAAACCTGAAGAACAGGGAGCTAATCCACAGAAGGAGCATTACTTTGAAGTAGGGCATTTACCCAACCATTAAGTGATTTTCAAAAAATGAGAAAGCGATTTCCAAAGTTTCTCATTTAAATCTTTTCTGAAAATGAAATTTTTGAAAAGTAAGAAAACGATTTCCAAAGTTTATTACTTAGTAAATCCTTCGGGCCATCAATAAGGCTTTCGAGCATGATGATTAAATCATTCAGGTCATCTGTAAGTCTTTCGAGCAAGATGATAAGTCCTTCGGGCCATCTATAAGACCTTTGGGCATGACGTTTTCACATGAATTTGAAAAATGAGAAAGTGATTTTCAAAGTTTCTCATTTAATGTTTTCAGAAAATGAAATTTTTAAAAAATAAGAAAGCGATTTCCAAAGTTTCTTACACAGTAAATTATTTCCAAAATCGATAAGTCCTTCGGGCCATCAGTAAGTCTTTCGAGCATGATGATTAAATCATTTGGGTCATCTGTCAGGCTTTCGAGCAAGATGATAAGTCCTTTGGGCCATCTATAAGACCTTCAAACAAGATGTTTTCACGCGACTTTCAAAAAATGAGAAAGCGATTTTCAAAGTTTCTCATTTAATGTTTTCAGAAAATAAAATTTTTGAAAAGTAAAAAAATGATTTCCAAAGTTTCTTACCCAGTAAATTATTTCCAAAATCGATAAGGCCTTTAGGCCATCAGTAAGTTTTTCGATGATTAAATCCTTCGAGTCATCTGTCAGGCTTCCGAGTAAGATGATAAGTCTTTCGGACCATCTATAAGACCTTCGGGCAAGATGTTTTACGTGACTTTCAAAAAATGAGAAAGCGATTTCCAAAATTTCTTATTTAATGTTTTTAGAAAATGAAAATTTTGAAAAGTAATAAAGTAATTTCCAAAGTTTCTTACCCAGTAAATTATTTCCAAATTGGTAAGTCCTTTGGGCCATCAGTAAGCATTTCGAGCATGATAATTAAATCCTTCGGGTCATCTGTCAGGGTTTCGAGCAAGATGATAAGTCCTTCGGGCCATCTGTAAGACCTTTGGGTAGGATGTTTTCACGTGAATTTCAAAAAATGAGAAAGCGATTTCCAAATTTTCTCATTTAGTATTTTTAGAAAATGAAATTTTTGAAAAGTTTTTCAAAGTTTCTTACCCAGTAAACTATTTCCAAAATTAGTAAGTCCTTCGAGCCATCAGTAAATCTTTCAAGCATGATAATTAAATCCTTCGGGTCATCTATCAGGCTTTCGAGTAAGATGATAAGTTCTTCGGGCCATTTGTAAGACCTTTGGGCAAGATGCTTTTATATGGTATTTGTAAGAAAATTAGAAAACGATTTTTAAAGTTTCTCATTTAAAATATTTAAAATAATAATAATACTAACAAAATAAAAAAATGAAATAATAAACCTTCAAACATGCTAGTTACTGACGGATGTGTCTTTTGCAGGACTATCAGTTATAGGAGGAAAGCAAAGATTCTCGGGTACGAAAAAGCAAATCAATCGATTAAAAGGATTTACACATGTGAGATTGGGACAAGTCCAAACAAGGAAAGCTTCAGATTCATAAAGTAAACCATTCCGTTGGAAAATGATGTTCAGATTTAGAGGGAATAAATTATTCGATTGAGAAGGATGCAAAAGTTAAGAGAAGACCAAATAGGGGAAAATGACGATGCGATCAAACAAAATTAAGTGATCGAGAACTATTTCGAAGAATGTTTGTGCTTGATGAGGAATTAACTCGAGAGACATGGATTCAAACTGAGGCAGATCATTTGATTGGAAGATGAAATGACAAATTATATAAGGATCGAAGTTATGGGTGCCAAAGTTGGAGCTGCAATCAGATAAGACAAAATTAGGCTATCTGTCTTTGCTTCGTTATTGTTCCACAACAAGAAGCAAAGAGGGACAACTGTTATACCCTAATTTTGTATGGATCATTTAATTCAACCTTAATGTGATCAAAGACAAATTTGAGGACGCTCGTAAATTGATGAAAAATCCAATCTAAGGGTCATTGATGATACAAATGGAAAATTTAAAGATCAATTTGAAGATTCAATTTTAAGTTTGAGATTGGATTATTTGGACCAGTGACTATTCATGTTTATCCATTTTCATCAAAAATTAACCATTAAAATAATGTCCATGTCCATTTATACAAAACCCCCATTTATAAAACCCAAATAAATGTTCAAACCAAACTTAAACCCAATCCATTTGTCCCAAACAAAATGACCCAAACCCTGTTGAGACCCATTACCAAACCCAACAACAAACTCCAGTAGAGACGTCCCCTCTCCTCCACGTGAGCAATCACAGCAACAATCGAGCCTCGTCAACAACATTCCAGAAGTTCCCCGAGCAGGCATCTCTTATAGAAACGCCAGTTGTGCATTTCTAAATGTGCTCATCCTCTCAGCAGCAGATGGTGTAACAAACTCACACCAGCAAAGAGGCCTCGTCATCAACCTGCACAAAGAAAAAACGGAAAAAAAGAGAGAACAAAATGTAATTTTTAGATTTCTTTTGTAACAGAAAAGGGTATAAAACCCGAAAACCATTATAATACGGAGGATTTTTCCCCCGATATTCGAAAAAAATAGTGTATAAAAAGGGTTCTTTCCCCCGATATTAGAGGAAAATACAGTAACAGAGATTGGAAAAAAATGAAGCAATCAATGTAAGAGGTTCTTACCCATTTTCGAAAAGGAAGAAAAAGTAATATAACAAACGTTTTTGGAGGTATTCCCCATTTTTTTCAGTAGTTCTTTCTTGGTGTGCATGCGTTTTAGTGGAAACAAAAAAGGAGAGTGAGGAAGGTATCATTTTTTACCTTAGGGAGTAGTTGAGCCTTCGTCGGAGTCACATTCATCGTTGGAGATCTGGGAACCGAAGTGTCGTGAGGCGATTAGGGATTCAATTTATGGGTTTTTTAGTGTTCATTTTAGGTTTTAGAACAAAACGAGGGGTCTATGGTTCATTTTTTGGTGTCATTCGTTTGTCTTTGGTCACCGGAGGTCGGGTAGTAAAGTAGTCAGGAGAGATTTGGAGATAGAAGAGGCGGTCAGAGGCGAAACGGCCACCGATTTGTGGCGACCTGCGAGAGCAGAGAGCCATTAGGGCTTTCGACCGAGAGAAAATAAAAGAGTTAAGGAGGGGAGACGTTTTAGTCCGATCGGGAGTGATGGTTTGTGGCAGCTTGAGCGAGAATGGCCACCGTTAAGCGGTTTGAGTAGCCAGTTGAGATCTCCGGTCGGATTTAGGGCTGATTTGAGGCGGAGATGGCCACCGGATAGCGGTGGTCTGCAAGACTAGAAAGCTTTGAATCTCTCGAACGGGGAGTAAAAGGGGAGAGTTTGAGAACTCTCAAAGGCGGCCGTGTGTTTAGCTTAGTTTAAAATTAGGCTTTTATTTGAAATTTTTGGGTAAATTAGTTTTCTTAGCCACCAAGACTTTAGGGTAAAACTATTATTTGATCCCTCTATTTTTAGCGCTCATTTGCATTCTTGTTACCTGTGATGTTATTTTCGCATTTATTTCATTAATGACGTATTGATTTTGAATTTTTGCACTTTGTAGTTGTTAATAAATTTTAGGTTCATATTCTGGTCTCTGATATATTTTTAATTTATTTATGATAAATTTTGATTTATGCTAATTTGGTCATCATGCTGATTTGTTTCATTGTATTAAAATTAAGTCTTTGAATTATTCTGTTAGTTTTAATTTAGTCCCTATTGTATGGTCATTTTTAAATTTGGTCCTCAAATTTTGTTGTTGACTTTTATTTAGTCTTTAGATTTAGATTTTAAATATTTTTATCTTAATTAAGATTATTTTATCTTTTAGATTAAGTCCTTAAATTTAGATTTCCTTAAATTTAGTCCCTTGTTAGGTAATTGCCCTCTTTAATTAGTTGTATATATTCGTTTTGCATGTTGATATGTTTACATATGTGAGTATGCGAATGATTAATTTACAAATCACATGACATTATTTTTCCATGATATGTATGATATCCTCACGAACATAACTCGACCATATCAAATAATTGGATTAAGGGTAATACCTTTCATTTTAAAATCGTTATAAGGTGCTTGTCTTAACTTATTAGAGAGTCACTTTTGATGATTTTAAACTAAAAGTGTATCCCAACAGTGAAACCAAAAAAATGATTCATCACCTAAAAATTGGGAATGAGAGAATAAGATTGTTAGAACTTATCTAAGGTTTGATCTCGACGTTTTTAAATAATCGAATATTATTCTTCTTTCTAAAAAGGATTGGTAATTTTTAATTTAATTTGTTTTTGTGCATTTGAATATTACGATGGAACTGTAATATTTCTTTATTTCGATTGGAGTAAGAATTGATTGCCTCAAGGTATGAGGGTCATTTTTTCTCGATAGTAAATAATTAAATATTATTAGGTTTCATTTTAAAATTCATAAAGTTTTGTTTTATGGGATCATAAGCTAAATTAAATTTAAACTTGTGAATTTCAATGCAAAGATAATTAATTAATTGACTAGGTACCGATTTAGGGCATTGTGGGGTGTTAATCATTCCCCACACGTAACTGACTCCCAAACTCGAATTTTGGTAACGCAAACCTCAAATTTTTTATTTTAATTAAACTTCATATTTTTATTAAAATGACAAAATACGAATTGGGTGCCCAATCACACCCTAATCAAATATTGGTGGCGACTCATCGAACCATACATTTTTATTTTTAAAAGGAATCTCAATTTTTTTCGAAACGATAGATTTTTTAAAATTACATTACTTTTTAATTAAAAATTAATCATAAAAAGATAAATTAAAAATGTGGCGTATTTTTAAAATCCCATTTTAAAAGAGGAAAACCAATTTGATTAGTTATTCTACGGGGTAGAGTTATCGAGCACCTACCACTGTTGAACCGTCACAGATGTCGGCCAAGAGAACCAGAGATTTTCGTGGATCATGGAGACCATCATCATCTCAATCCTAGAGGTCGGGACAGACATCCAACCGTGGACAGGGATCTGAGAGTCATAAAAGACCTTTGACTTCAGCATCCGCGACGAGTACGGGTGGATCAAATAGTAACATACAGCCACCGACCTATAGACTTTGTGGCATGAGGCACTTAAGAGAGTGTCGTAGGGTTTGTGAGCTTGTTACGGGTACGAGTCCCTTGAGCACCTTATTAGAGATTGCCCCAAGATTGGGAGCACCGCACCAGCTACTCAGAGGTCGACCTAGTCTGCGTAGAGGGGTTGAGGACCTCATCAAGGAGGAGGTAGTATCCCTTCCAAGCAGCAGAGCAAAGGTAACGCTAGATCGGTAGTTGGGCCTGAGGTTAAAGTTGCTTCTCGCCAGTACGTCGTCAGGGTTCAAGAGGACTATGAGCCAACCGACATCATCTCATGTATCTTTGCAGTTTTTGGTATGCCAATTACTTCCTTAATAGATCTCGGGTCAACCCACTCTTATATTTGTTATGACTTCATCCAAGATAAGGATATCTCAATTGAGGAATTAGAGGTTAAGGTATGTGTGTTAAGTTCTTTAGGGTTAGATGTGATAGTGGATAAAGTTCATTATAGATGTTTCATAGAGATTCAAGATTAAACCTTTCTTGCCGACTTGATAAAGTTATCGTTTCGCGAGTTTAACGTATACTTGGGATGGATTGGCTAACTGATCATGATGCGAGTTTAAGGTGTCAAGTGAGGCAGCTCAAATTACGTAAGTTGGATGGTACCAAGGTTGTTATGGCAAGTAAGAACTTTAATTGTACCTCAAAAGTCGTCTCTACCTTGGAGGCCCACAAGTTGATAAGCTCGTGTTGTGTAACATTACTAGCTCGCGTCGTTGACACCCAAATTTTTAGTTCATATTTAGAGAAGATCCGTACAGTGAGATACTTTTTGGACGTCTTTTCAAAAGAGTTGTCGGGAGTGAGAAATAGAGTTTGGCATTGAGGTGATGTCAGGTTCAACTTCAGTGTCCATTGCTCCATATATCATGGCACTGATGGAGTTAAAGAAACTTAAGACCCAGATTCAAGAACTCTTAGAGTGAGGGTTCATTCACCCGAGTGTATCACCATTAGGAGTGTCGGTGTAATTTGTAAAGAAGAATGATGTCTCAATGAGGTCGTACATTGACTATCGCCAATTAAACAAGTTAACCATGAAGAATCGATACCCGCTTTCAAGGATTAACGACATGTTTAACCAACTCAGGGAGTTAGAGTGTTTTTAAAAATTTATTTGAGGTCGGGATATTTCCAGATGAAAGTCAAGGAGGCTGACATGGCAAAGATTGCGTTTCAGACACGTTATGGTCACTATGAGTTCATAGTGATGTCGTTCGGCCTCACCAATGGCTACGCAGTGTTCATGGAATTGATGAATATAATTTTCATCAGTACTTAGATTGTTTCATGGTGGTGTTCATTGACTACATCTTATTGTATTCATATTCTGATGAGGAACATGATTGACACCTTTGCACCGTTCTGTAGACCTTGAGATAGTGCTAGTTTTATGCCAAGTTCAATAAATTTGAGTTTTGGCTAGCATAGGTATCATTTTTGGGTCATGTAGTGGTTGTTGAGGGTATTCAGTTGGACCCACAAAAGATTCGAGTTGTAGTTGAGTGGGAACCATCGAAGAATGTAACCGAAGTGCGTAGCTTTCTGAGACTTGTTGGTTACTACAGATGTTTCGTGAAGGGGTTCTCTATAATTGTCTCTTTGATAACAAAGATGCTGCAAAGAGGAATGCATTTCATTTGGGATGTAAAACGTTAGCAGAGTTTCGAAATGTTAAAAGATATTTTGACTCAAGCCCCAGTGTTGACCCAACTAGAATTGGATAATGACTACACCGTGTTTAGTTATGCTTCACTGAACGATTAGGATGTGTATTGATGCAAGAAGGCAAAGTAGTTGCATATGCGTCTTGACATATAAAGCCGCATGAGCATAACTACCCCACTCATGATCTAGAATTAGCCGCGGTGGTCTTCACTTTGAAGATTTGAAGGCACTATTTATTCAGAGAAAAGTGTTACATCTTCACTGACCACAAGAGTTTAAAGTATTTGCTCTCCCAAAAAGAACTAAATTTGAGGCAACAATGGTGGATATAATTGCTTAAGTATTGTGACTGCGTGATTGACTACCATTTTAGGTAAAGCAAATGTAGTAGCCGACGCTTTGAGCAGAAAGTTTGTATATGATATTCGAACTATGTTTATATGCCTGAGTTTGACCATCAATGGATAACTACTAGAATAATTGCAAGTGGAACCCGAGTTAGTTGAGAAAGTCAGAGAACTTTAGAGTATCGGCACCAGATTAATGAGCAAGACAGAGCAAGCTTGTCAAGGTGAGGCACCGTGTTTTGAATTAAAAGACAGAAATGTGTTGTACTATCAGGGATGATTGTGTGTTCCGTTACTCAGCGAGTTGCAAGACAAGATTTTGGGTAAGACACATTGTGGCCTATTTTCTGTTCACCTAGAAGAAACAAGATGTATCAGGATCTTTGACAGTTATACTGGTGGCCAGGTATGAAAAAAGAAATATCCGAGTTCGTGTCCAGATGCTTAACATGTCAACAAGTGAAAACGAAACATTAAGTTCCATCAGGGTTCTCCAAACCATCCAGATTCCACAGTGGAAGTGGGACAGGGTAACCATGGATTTCATGACGAGATTGCCTATGACATGGAGGAAACACGATGTTATTTGGGTAGTTGTTGACTGATTGACCAAGTTTGCTCGTTTCTTACATGTTCGTATGAACTTCACCCTAGAAAGGTTGGTTAGGTTGTATATTCAGGAAATAGTGAGGTTACATGGGGTTCCTACATCGATCATATTCTACCAAGAGCCACGCTTTACATCAAGATTCTAGAAGGTATTTCATGAAGCTTTGGGAACCCGACTGCATCTTAGTACCGCTTTCTACTTGCAAACTGATGGTTAGTCTGAGCATGTGATCCAAACCTTGGAATGTATGCTTTGATGTTGTGTGATTGATCTCGAGGGTAGTTGGGTGGACCATCTTTCGTTAGTTGAGTTTGCCTACAATAATAACTACCAGTCAAGCATCCAAATGGCGACTTATGAGGCCTTTTATGGAAGAAAATGCAAGATACCCTTGTGTTGGACATAACTCAGTGATAGGAAACTAGTTGAGCCTAATTAGATCCGTGAGGTGAAAGATAAGGTTCGACTGATTCATGGACGACTGAAAGAGGCATTCGGCCAAAAAAGATCGTATTCAGACTTGAAGCGAAAAGACATAGAGTTCGAGGTCGGTGACAAGGATTTTTCTTAAAGTATCACCGTGGAAAAGAATACTACAGTTTGGCCAAAAATGGAAACTAGCTCTGCGTTTCGTTGGACCTTATGAGATTTTCGATAGGGTCAAACTTGTAGCATACCTTTTATCTTTGTCGCCGGAAATGGATCAGATCCATAATGTTTTTATATGTCGATACTTAGGAGATATCGCTCTGACATATCCCACGTTATTCCTCTGGAACAGATCAAGGTACGTCAAGATATGACTTATGAGGAAGAATCGATGAGGATCTTAGATCGAGAGGTCAATGACTTGAGGAACAAGCAGATTCCCTTGGTGAAGGTTCTGTGAAGGAACCATGGGGTCTAAGAGGCTACATAAGAGACCGAATAGAACATGCAACTCCAGTTTCTGCATTCATTCTTCTCGTTTAAATTTTGAGAACGAAATTTCTTTTAAGAAGAGGAGAGTTGTAATGCCCTGATTTACGGGTTAGTAGTTTCGGGTGAAACCTAAATAAGTTTATTTGGGCTAAAGAAGTTATTTAAAAGTTTTGGATAATTTCTTGGTTGGCTTGGATTGGGCTTGAGTCCAATCAAGCTTAAAAATGATATTTTTATAACGAGCTTCAAGTAAGGAGGACTAGGAGTGTGATTTTCCCTAGATTGCTCAAAAAGACTGAATTTCTTTAATTACTTGGTGAAGTCACGGTAGAAGGCTTATACAAATTTGGGAGAGGTTCTTCTATATCTTTTTCTCTATCATTTTTGATTATCTTATTCTTCAATTATTCTTCTTCTCTCTTTAGCTAGAAAGAAAGAAAATGAGAGAACTTTGTTGGGTTACACTACTAGTCTGAAATTTAAAAGGTAAGGTTGATAATCTTCTCCTCTAGAGCTTCATTTTGAGCTCTCAACTTGTTAGTTTGTCCATGGAAGATTAAGTGATAGTTGAGTGGGGTTTTGAGTTCTAGAACCCCTTAGGACTCCAAATCCATTTTGGAAGCTTAAAGACCCTATTTCCAACATTCTTAGATCCTTAAATGAGTTTATAACTCACTTCTTTGATGTGTTCTAGTGAGAGAAGAAGGAGAAAGCTCCAACGGCAAAGACAAGGGGAAAGAAGTGCTTGGGTGATTTTGATGTTATTTTTACAACACTTAGAAGTGAGGTAACACCTTTCTAACTTTCTCGTACAGCTTGTAGATCAAAATGTTAAGCTTGATGCATGTTTTGTGTATAAGCCTTTGTTTGCACTTTGATGGGGTTTAAGGCATGAAAAGGGTTTTGTTGTGTATTTTAAAGATATGTAGTGATTTTATAACACCCAAACATTAATATTGTCCCTAGAAATAATCATATGGAAATTGGCAACTCAAATAGGCATGTCCCGACGAACTAGAAATTTTTCCATAATGGATAAATCCCTTAGGGAAAATGATTTATCCCTTACAAAAAAGGATCGATCCCAAACTCTATGTTGTGCAATGGATCGATCTATTTTCAAAAGGATCGATCCCTCAGGGAAAAGGGACGATCCCTCAAAAGAAAAGATCGATCGCTTTGTTGTTTTGCCGATGAGAAAAATATAAATTCATTCAGTAGAGGTCTAAAGTGTTATGAAATGTTGTCTTGATATCATCATGTTTGAATGAGTTCAGTTTGGTCCATTAATTGATTTACCCAAATGCTTAAACCCTAAACCCGAGAACTAATGATAATGATCAGACTTGACTAATAACGCTATGAAATAAATTGACATAAGACTAGCCTTGTTTGATACTCGAGAAAACGATGAGGACACTCAAGTCACTTAACAACGTGAGCATTACGTGTATAAAATATTCAGATATATCCAATCTAGTGCTTAGGCACTTTAAATGCTAGATGGATGTTGTGTCGATGCTTTGTGACCTGGATACATCCCGAGTACTCTAGAGGAGTAAACTAGTCGGGTAAGTGTCGATGCTTCGTGACCCAACTTGACCTGAGTGTTAAGGAGACACTGATGCTAGGTGACCCAGGTTTTCCTTAAGGTTGTAAGTAAATAGGGGTTTGAGTTCTGCGATGTTGTGTGACCCCAAGCTACACCATGATACTTACTGTTTTCTTGTGTGTTGCATTTGCTCATAATTGTATTGTATCATGCTTATATGTTGGATGCATGTAGTAAACCTTGGTTATTTTTAGTGGTAGTGAGCTTGTGAGCTCAGCGTATGGAATGTGTTTTCGTGCAAGTCAGTAGGTGCCAACTGAGAAGCTCTTCGCCGGACTTGGATTCCAAACTCGACTTCTTCAAAGTATGTTTCGAGAGTTTTAGAGGACATGTATTGTCATGGACCCTTATTTGTATCTTGAGTCGTAAACTCTGTATTTTAAATTAATGATATATTTTGGAGACTTATGTTAGGAGCTCTCACATATTAAATACTTATATTTCATATTTGTCTGGTAATTAAATTTTATGGATGGTACATTCATAAAACGTTAAAAAAATGGTTAGCCACTAATTGATTTCGTGTGACATTGTAATTCGACGACCTTCGGGTCGAATTGAATTAGGATGTTATACCCTTGGATTCTTCATCTTGGTCCCCTCCTTAATTGGCGAACACCAATACTATTGGTAACGAAGATCTTCTTGTTTGTGATGTTACTCTCTCGAATGGTTCATGGAATTGGAATCTCCTTTCTCAACTCCTCCTCCTGATGTCATCGAACACATTCTGAATATGCATCATTTGGATCCTTCCATTGGTCATGATCGTTGCTACTGGGGGCCGGGTACAAGTGGTCTATTCTCAATCAAATCAGCCTACCATCATTTGGCTGCTAGTGAGTGGGACGCCCGGGACAACAACTGGGACCTCATTTGGCATACTACTATGTAGACAGATTTTAATATTCGGATATATTTTTATTCGATCTGATTTTATTTTATAGATAAAAAATCGGTTTATAAAATAATCGGTTCAGATTCTAACCGGTTTGGAGGGCCGAATATCCTAATCGGTTTCGATTTGAAAAAAATCAGTTATTTTAAAAAATCGGTTATAAAAAACTGATTTTAATATTATTAAAATTACATCGTCATCAATTGCAACAAAATTTACGATAATTGAAATACTTAAAAACTTCCAAGTTCGATAAATTCAAATACTTAAAAACTTTCAAGTTAGATAAATTCAAATACTTAAAAACTTACAAGTTCGATAATTGAAACAAAATTTACGATAATTGAAATAAAGTTTAAAAATAAACTACATTGCCATCTCTTCTTCATCATCTTCGCCTTCTTCGTTTGGAGGGGATATTCAAGTTCAACTTTTTCAATGTGTAAGTTTGCTTCCAAATCGGCATCAATTGCATCTTCTAGGGTGGTGATATGTTGCTTCCGAGCCGCTCTATCCAAATAATCCTTCGAACAAATGCATACTTCAACCGACTAGGGACTTAGTCTTGATCTCCGTTGCGATATAACCCTGCCACTAACAGAAAAAGCGGATTCCGAAGCTACCATAGAAGTTGGACGGTTAGTAAATCACGGGTCATGGCGGCTAGAATCGAAAATTGTACTTCCTCTTCTTTCCACCAAGCCAAAATATCCAAACTTTCAAACTCTTCAAATGTCATTTTTGATAGAAAATCGCATGACATGTAATATTTCAACCTATTTATACATGTTTAGGGTGGTAAAATGGTAATTTTTTAAGAAAAAAACGGTCACAAAACCCTCCCAACGACTATATTAACGGCTAGTTTTTTAAACCCAGACCGATTTTTTTTTCCGGATAAAAACCGGTTTTAACCGATTTTTTTCAAACCGGTTTTTTATCTGGTAAAAAAACCGGTCTATGTTTTTTTCCAAACCGGTTTAAAAAAATCCGATCTGGTTAAAAAAACAATTTTTCCCAAATTCAGTTTTGGATATTTTTTGCGCAAAATCGGATATTCGGATTTTTTGTACACCTCTACCACTATCCCTGAGCGCATTAGATTCTTCATTTGGCTCTCCTTAATGGAATGTAAGATTACCAGTGGAATATAAGATTACCAGGGAATAAAATTACTGGGAATGTTGTATTTTGTGTTTGGTTGGCTTAGCATAAATGTAAGATTATCGTGTTTGGTTAAAGGAATAAAAGATTATTGGAATATATATTTGACTAAATTGTCCTTATTATATATTTGTTTTTTTAACAAGTTGGAAAATATTTATATATTTTCTTTAAAAATTTCTAAAATTTATATAATTTTTTACAAAATTGAAAATATAAAAAGGTTTAATGAAAGGATAAAATTTTATTTTAACCTATGAACTTCATATAAAATTTTAATTATAGATTTTTTTTGTAAATCTAAAATAGTTTAAAGATAAATTTGTAATTTAACATTCGTAGAATTTTTATTATTCAATGACAGAAGAATGATATTTTTGAAAGAAAAAAAATTTAAGGACATTTTAGTTCAAAACGTCGGTAATCCAACAATATCTAAGAAAGAGGTAATGACATTCCCGGTAACATATCCAAAAAATCTACTATTAATAATCTTATTTTATCAAAAATAAGATTTCCGGACTAACCAAATAGTAGAATATGAATTTCTTTCTAATGGGAATACACCCTAAGGATAAACTTCTCACCACCTCAGTGGTTGGCATCGTCTTCTCACCGATAACCCTACCTGTCATGTCTGTGGCACTGACGATGAAACAACCCTCAATATTCTATGTGATTGTGATATAACAAAAAACCTCTGGCTCTTTATTCCCCAAACTCTCCATATTATTGATTTTTTCGAGCTTCCTCTCCAAGATTGGTTTCTCCAGAATCTTCGCACCACCACCCTTTTCTCTAGCTCTAATATTACTTGGAATATTATGTTTTCTTCTCTCATTTGACAGGTTTGGAAACAACATAATTTGACGGTTTTCTCGTTTAGTGCCTCATCCAAAAATGTCCTCCATCATAGCACAACTTGGGTCTCCCATTATTGCTTCTCCCCCCTTACACATCCGGAGATCAAGTGTTGAAGCAACCGAAGGAAATCCAATGGCAGTCTGCCCCTACTGGTTGGATCACGTTAAATACTGATGAGGCTTTCAACCCTGGGACTCATTATGGAGTTGCTGGCGGGCTTCTTCAAAACTCCGATGGTGGCGTCTCTCAACCTCTACATGCAGAACTTTGGGGCATTCTCATTGGCCTCAAAACTGCTTGGGATCTTGGGTTCGAACGCGTTCAATGCCAAACCGACTGTGCTGAAGCCAATAAGCTCATCCCTTCCAGTGACCCTAATGCTAGTCGGATTTCCATGGTGAGAGCGATAACTGACATGATCTCCAGGTCCTGGATGGTAGAAATTATCTTTATTCACCGTGAGGCTAACTTTGCCGCCGACACCATTATTAAGATGGCTCCGATTCCCAATGACTCCACTAAACACATTTCAGTTCCTCCCGCTATAGTGCTTGACTGCATGCATACAAACCTTTACGGTCCTCCTTTCCTAAGGCTCTAGCCTCTTGTATCTGGCCAATGGCCCCACCTTCACTAAAAAAAATAAAAAAAGAACAGCCCATCAGGCCTTCTTACTTTCTGAGCTTTAGAATCCAATGAAAACACAGATAAAACCCAAAATTTAAAGCTTAGCTTGACTTTAATTATCCCAACCCTACAACAAGCTAATTTAGCTTAAAACACCTAATTATAGTTCAAGATTTAGGTAAATTTATCAGACGCCAAAAGGAATCTGGTCTTCGACATGAAAGAAAGTGTGTAGGGTCAGTATGAGGGACAGAAATAAATGGATAAATTTTATACATTAATATGACATGCATCCATGCAGTCAATGTATGTATAATGTACATGAAAATTTTAACTTTTGAAAGGGATGAGACAATGGAGAAGTGTTTCGTATACTAAAGAAGGGGAAAAAAACAATTGGATCCCGTTAATTTAATTCATCCTTTTCTCCCTGTCCGAGAGGGAATATGGTGGACCAAGGGCACAGAATATGCCAGGGTTTTAAATTGGTCGCGTTTTCGGTTATTTCGGATTTATCGTAATTACGGTCGTCGCGGGCGCTATTACGGTCGTCGCGGGTAACTTGACAGTGACGAAACCGTTATATCACGGACGAAATTGGAGTCGCGAACCGTTTTTTGAAACCATGGAATATGCAACTATGCCTGAATTGAGAATTGATCGGCAGTAATGGATTGAACGAGGGAATCTTTGTCTGACTACCGAACTGAAAGTCCTGCCAAGGATAATACTCTGCCCCTTTTATTCATTATTTGTTATTAAAAAAACATTTTATTGATTGAATAATATTATTTAATACTAATATATGAAAAAACAATATTTTTTGGGTAAAGTACAAAAATGGTCCTTGACTATAGGATGTTGTTTTATTAAGTCTCTTGACTATTTAAAGTTACAAAATGGTCACTCAATTATAATATTTTGTTGTTTTAGTCTCTCGACTATTAAAAGTTACAAAATGGTCACCTGCCTATTCGTTTAATTCTAAACTCATAATTTTCTGTTGAAAAAATTGATAGCAGTTTGAGTTGAACGTTAATTTGCTAACTATAATATGATATAATCTAATCACAGAATCTCAAACGACTATGATATCTCAATCAGTAAGTTAACGTCCAACTCAAAATATTATTAACTTTTTAACGAAAAAGGATGAGTTTGGAACACAACTAATAGTCGGACTGTAACTTTTAATAGTCGAGGGACCCAAAAAAGTAATGTCATATAGTTGTAGGACCATTTTGTAACTTTTAATAATAGGTGGACTCAATAAAATAATATCTTATAGCCAGAGGACCATTTATGTACTTTACCCTATTTTTAATACTTCTATTATTTTTTAATAGTCTTCTCCTATTCTTTTCAATTTTATTTTTATTATTTAAAAATATAGTTTCATCGCCTTTAATCAAATGTTTATCGTATTGTCTTTTAGTTTCTATTATTCTTTTTTTTTTCCTTTTTCGTCTCTTTACCTTTTTTTTATATGTTTGCATATTTGAACTTTTATGTGAATAATTTTATTTAATAAAACATTTCATTTTTCTAATAAAATGCTAAATGAATTTTTCTCTTTTAGCATTATTTCTTTCTTTTATGGTTAGATTTAATAATATTTTTTCAGTTGATATTTATTTGGTTATTTATTTAGTTATCTCTATTTGAACCAAGAAAGTGATTTTTTATTGATATGTGCTCGCAATTATCACATATAACTTACGTTTGAGTTGTGAGAAAACTATTTATCAATGCGTCATCATGGTTATAGTCAATTTCTATTAGTGTTTACTGTTATTATTGTTCAATATCGATAATCATGTTTGCTTGCATTTTCTATTTTTTAATCTATGATTTCATTTTCATTATTTATTGATTAGTTTGTAAACTTAGATGATTTTAAAAGAAATTATTTATGAATTTACTGAGTGTTTTCAATGGTTAAAAGAGATGTTATTCTCTCTTAGGATCATGACCGATTCAAACAGTTATAGTGAGACAACTTCAAAAGTTCTATATCTCCTTACTTAAAATTCAAATAAATTATTAAAAAAAGTTATTGGAACGATGATAAAATTTAATGCGTTGCTTTCAACTTCCAAGACCTACTTGATGAACTTAAATGATATTTTCTCACAATCCAATACAATGACCTTTGTTATCCAATACGACAGGTTTTGTTGTAAATAAGGGTCTGATTGTTTCACGTAAAACGTTTTCCTCATTTTCAGTATTTGGTTAGAGGAAAACTGGTTGGTCAACATAAATCATTCTCATGGTCAATAGAATTTCCTTTATGTTTCCTTGAAAATGACTTACATTCTGATTTTTCGTAAGTCATTTTCAGAACTTTTCACTTTAAAGAATAAATACTCAAAATAATTTTATTTTATGAATTTAATATTAATAAATATTTTAATATTATTTTAATCAAAATATTAATTATTAAAATATTTAAAATATATTTATTAATATTTTTAATAATATAATATTATTTTTTAATATTTTAATAAAATATCAATTATAATAATATAAGATATTATATTTTTATTTTAATAATATATAATAAATTATTAATAAAATTTAAATTATTTATTAATTTCATAAAATAATATTATTAAATTACTAATAATAAATAATATTATTTATATATTTAATATTAATATAATAATTTAATAATATTTTAATAAAGATATTTAAAATATACTAATTAATATTTTTAAAATATAATATAACACTATTAGTTTAATAAATAATTAATATAATTTATAATATTTTTATTTCAATAAAATATATCAATATTAGTATTTTTATTAATAAAATTATAAAAATAATATTTTAATAATAAATAAATTATTTTAATATTTTAAAATAATAATATTAAGTTTTATTATAAATAATATTATTTATTGTATTTAATATTTGTAATAAATTACTTTTAAAAAAAATTATCAACTAATAAAAAAATATTTAAACAATATATTTCAAACATCGTAAATTCAAAAAATATGATTTATTTCACGAAAAATACTTTTTAAAAAACGTTCTCAAATAAACGGACCCTAAATATGTCTACAAATTTTCCTACCTATATAATTTACTCTTGTTATTAAAGATTGGCCAACGCTTCCCATTCCTCGCATTAACTGTCCTCAACTAACTCCTTTGCTTCATTCAGACTGCAACTCTACTGTCCATGTACTTTCTTTCTCCTTAACTTTTAGGAAATTAGTGATTCCAATTATATATTAAACACATAATTAGTTGGATACTTTATTTTTGAAAAGTGCTAATCTGCATCCACTTAATGACTACAACTAATCAATAGAAATGTTAATTACTGCAGTAATAGTTATGTTGAAAAAAATGATTAATTCCCAAATAAGGGCCCAAACTATCCTTTTTGTGTTAAATAAGTGCTTACGGTTTTTTTGGCCCATTCGGGTGCATAACGTTACAATCGTTATCCTTTTAGGTGTCCAGGTCGTCAACACCATTAGTTTTCCCCGTTAAGTGACACGGTGTTTTTGGCACATCTGAGTGCATAACATTACAAACTTTACCCTTTTAGGTGTCTAAGTCGTCAACGCCATTAGTTTTTCCCGTTAAGTGATATGTGTCAACACCTGATAATTTTAAAAATTTATATAAAATTTTTAAAAATAAAATTATATATTTTAAAAAAAGAAAAAACATAAGTTTTGAAATAACCCCTAAACTTTAAAAACTTTCATTTCAATCCCTAAACCCACATCGATCGCCGCCCTTTACCCCTTTACCGTCGAAGAAGCTCCACCCGGGCTCCCCTCCCCCCGGTGACCATAACCCTTATGAAATTATGACCAGTTGACGATTAATCGACCACAAATCAATGTTTTAAATCTCACGAACCCTAGGATGAAAATCGTGATCTCACACGATTTCGACGAAGAATCGACGACAACTACGACGACATATAACTAGGATGATGTCAAGGACTACATCGGCGACGACAGTGGTGGCCAGAGAAGGTGTCGGTGACATATTAAGGTTAGGATTTAGTATTTTGGGGTTGTTTTATAATATAAGAAAAGTTAGGATTTTTTATAAACATAATAATATTTTTAATATTTTTTAAAAAATAAATTTCAAAATTACCCGATGTTGACATGTGACACTTAACGGAGAAAACTAACTACGTTGACGACATGGACACCTAGAAAGGTAACGTTTGTAACGTTAGACACCCGGATGGGTAAAAAAAATCGTAAACACTTATTTGACAAAAAAAACATAGTTTATACACTTATTTGGGTATTAAGCCGAAAAACATAATAAAAGTAATACTTGCATTAAATGTAAAAGAACAATAACTAGTGTAAACACGACAAAATTAATAACCAAAACATTAATCTAGTTGGTCGTTATGCGGCATCGGTTGCATTTGGTATAGTGTGTTAGTGACGAATGAACTCGATCGTTGTGTGACAACCGAGTCTTTCTTTGGTTTCAAAAAATTCATAGTTTGCTGCATGCTGGCTCTCGAGGTACGTACTAATGCAAGACGAGAGAATTTCTGTATGATTTTGGTGTTTTCAGATGCCACTGGATTGAATAATCAACCGTCTTTGTTTCTCTGGGAGGGAGCTCTGGTGGGTGAATTCTCCTTTGCTGTGGCCTACGCCATGCCGAATGTTTTAGAGGAAAAAACTATTTTTCCTAGGGTTTGTTGTGTATATTTATTTCATCAGCAAAAATATGATGTCAGGTCAGAGGTAAAGGTAGATGAACTATAGTGTCAACTTCCACTTGAAAGAAGAATGTTGGAATAACTGGAAGATAAAAGAAAGGGTAATGCAGAAGAGTGTTGTACCTTACGATCACGTGGCTGGCCAAATGGATTGCCTTGTAAATCAGAAGAAGAGATGAAAAAGCACCAGGATATTGGCACGGCTCAATCAAAGCACGGCAAGCTAGAGCTTGGGTTTTGTCTGAGTGAACCGAGCCAACATCGCAGTGACTATTTCAACCATATTAGAGAGTTCATTGAGGGTTAAAACGAAACAGAGAAATAGCAGTGATTTCAAAGAAGATAAAGAGAAATGGAGTGAGAAGAAATGGGAATATGTTGGATCTAATTTAAGGACATAAAACGAGAGAGAGAGGTGCATTAAAAACCATCGGCTACCAAAAGCCACATCGAGGGCCAGAGCATTTAATAACACAGCCTTCACTTTCACGACCCATCCATCCCCCTGGCCTAATATTCTATCCCCCTCTCTTTCAAAATACTAAACTTTCTGGCTACCCTTGTCCACACAATGGAATTGGACTTTGAATCCTTTTTGTCTTCTCATGTTTGCACTAACAAAGCCAGAGAGTATCAGAAGGTACAGACTGCAAACACTGAAGCGTAATTAATAAAAATGAATCGACCATAACTATGTATCTCCAACTCTCCCAACTGCTGCTCCTTAATTACTATTTGTAGAATCTCATGAGATTAACGATACAAAAACTTTCTGTTGGTTACCATCCATTTAGTTCACTGCGGTTGAGTTGGTGAACTTCAGTGAGAGTACTGAGACACTCCCTCCCTCTTTATAATGTTATGCTCTCCAGTAAGCAGTGAGAAGGACGTTCAAAGCTTTGGGGTTGTTTCATATTTTAGGAGAAAACCATGTTTTCTCCCTCATATAAGTCGTGATTTTCTAGTGTTCATATAAACTAAATCAATCAGTGTCGGCTTAGGATTTCTTTAGGAAGTTCAAATTTTGCTAGGGTGGCGATAAAATTAAACCCCATAACCCCTATTTATATCCCTAACTCCAACTGCCATATTCAAAAAATCAAGGGAAACTTTTACCTCGGCGTGATGAATTTTATTGGAATTGTTACCAAGTGAATGAAATGACCATCCAGCTCAGTTGG
Organism: Hibiscus syriacus; assembly: GCF_006381635.1. Classification (NCBI taxonomy): domain Eukaryota; kingdom Viridiplantae; phylum Streptophyta; class Magnoliopsida; order Malvales; family Malvaceae; genus Hibiscus; species Hibiscus syriacus. The sequence continues at coordinate 327,239 of NW_024062810.1, read as the reverse complement.
TAGAGCACAAGGTTCTTAACCTTGAGGTCGTGGGATCGAGTCCCACGGAGGGCATTTCATAATTCGGAGGTCTCTCACGGAAGCTGCTCTCAACTTGGTGTTGGGGATAGCCTACTATCTTACCTCCCCCTTACCCTATACATATGGGAAAAAGGGACAGCCAAAAAAATTGTTACCAAGTGAATGTTGACCAATCAACATTATTTTTTTAATTTTAAAATTTATTTTTTTTACAATACTTAAAAGAGTAACACATTTTTAATAGACTCGTCATCGAAGTGATAAGTCATAATAAATACAATAAATTAATAATTCATGTGGGGCCCACTCATTTTGGTCCAACTAAATAATATATTTCAAGACCCTACACTCTAACAAATACTGTAGATCCCAAATTAAAAGAAATGTGCCCTAATTCCCTCATTTTTTGAGGCTACCCTATTGGGCAAAAAATCTTGATATTTTGAAGTTGGTCCTGCCTAATGGGCCTGGGGAATTTTAAGAAAATGATATTTTGGACTTGAAAACATGGACCAAGTGGACGTATGATATGGTGATATTGTCTTAGGCTAAATAGCAGCGCGGATGAATAGAGCAGAATAAAAAATGGAGTGCTCTGCTCTCTAGTTGGAAAAAGAAGCAGCAGCTTACACTACATAATAAAATAGAGAAAAAGTGATTGCTTATAGCCAGCCAGCCAGCCAGCGTTTCGTACACATATCCTATTGTTATGTAGTAACAAACAACATAGTATAAAGAAATGGTCCTTGTGTAGTCATTGTCAATGTGCCCTATATAATAATATAACTCTGCCAAAGCCACCACTTTTTGGTGCTGCCTTGTTCCATACACCCACAATATAGCTCGTACTCCCCTACATATTAGTCTGTTATGACCATGCTAGCTTTTGGATCTCGCTCTCGTACTTCCATACCTCTCCTCCTCAGCTCAACACTCGATTACCATAGCCGTCCTCCTCTTCTCAAATTTAAAAATAAATAATTAAGATTAATAATAAAAAATATGAAGATTATTTAAAAAATTAAAGAGTTAATTTCAATCATATATTTTGATTCATTTAACGGTTTTAAATGTATATAAAACTAAAAATTAAATTTACATTGTCTAAGTGAATTTTAATTCTATATATCTAAACTATATTTTAAACTAATTTTTGTTATCTGAAAAGTTTTTCATTAAAAATAGATGTCTAATATTTTTCCGTTACATTTTTAAGGGTCCACCGTTAAAATAACTCATTCAGTGACATATGTCACGTTCAAATTCTTAGAAAAAATATTTTTAAAAGTTAAAAAATATAACTATAGCACACGTCACTTAACGGTTATTTTAATAGAACATATTTAAAAGTATAACAGAAAAAAATATAAAACATATATTTCTAACAAAAAAATTCTTTAAGCACAAAAAGTCAAATTTAAATATAATATGGACATTTAATTTTGTATTAAACTCATTTCCTAATATAAATTTTGTGTTCGTCCCTAGTTATCTTTTTCGTATACATTAACATGGTGTACATTTCATTTTTCTGGTCATGCCACATTTGTATTGTTAGAGGAATCACATGACAATATTATAAGTCCATTTGATTAAAATATTTTATTTTCATTGGGGTGATATTTTATGTTTTATTAAATACATTATAATAAATCCAACGAGAATATTAACCATGAACTTCTTAAAATTAAGAAAGGGATTAGGGAAAGATTCCATGGAGATTGGGTAGAGGAATGAGACTATAAAAACAAGCCCTATTGGGGTTGGTCCACACCCAAGCACGTTGGGATTTTATTTGATAAGGACATACATAAAATAATAAAATGACGTATAGTTGTTATGATTAGCAATTTTAATAAATGGGGAGGGGCCAAGGGTGATATAAGCAAAGCGAGGCAAGCAATAGCGTCGTTAGAATCCATGTTGATTTGTGTTGGTGGGATGCCCCACTGCTTTAAAGCTATTATTTTCCTTGTCAATTCAAATCCATCAGTTTGTAATTTATAACGGGCGGACGGAGGAGAAGAAGCATACAGAGTCCCATGGGCGCGCTAAATTTTTAAGAAAGATAAATATAATCATTGCCGTTACTTTGCCAACTGATCATCGCACCAAAATTGTTTCTTCCAGCAAGATTTTTTAATAATATTAGCTGTATCTTGTTTTTTTCTGGATCATTTGCTCCCCCCACTTTTGTAACGGGGGATACGGATAGTTGCTGTAGTAGAGCGGAGTGTTAATGAAGCAGCCATAATGCTGAGGCAAGTGCTGAAGAAGTTAATGAAGCAGGGTGAATGTTAGTATTATGAACACGTGCTTATGGATATGTTGTGAGTTCTAGAATAGTTTGTAGTTCTAGAATAGTTTGTTATATTGTAGCAGTTAAGTTGTTGAGCTGCTAACAGTTTGTTGTACCAGCAGATGCTACCATTCTTATCTGTATAAATAGCTTCTCTCTAATTCAAGAGAGCTCAGCTTCTTGTTAATAAAGATTATAGAACATTTTCAATTTCTTTCTTGCTTTCTTAGATAGCTCAAGTGCTATCTTATCATGGTATCTTTCGCCAATACATGGGTGTTTTCTTCCGCTGTTTCTACTTCTTTCCAGTAGCTTCACGAGATTAAGTTTCCAGTCTCGTGTGATTCTTGGCATCATGGTTGATTTGACGGTTGATCCCGAGGATGTGTCTCCGAATACGTCTTCCCTGAGTCCGGGAGCTTCGCGAGGAATGCTTGGTGTTCAGCACATACCAAAGCATGATACGGTTAAACTCATTGAGTCCACCTATCTTCTTTGAAAGCATCAGATAGCTTTGATAATTGATGGTTATGGGTTGTTGAAATTTATTTATGCTGGTTCTGCTGTACCTGATGAGTTTTTCACAAATACAGCTGGTCAACTTAAAGAAAATCCAAGCTTTGCAGCTTATCGTCAACAAGATAAGCTTCTTGCTTCTTGGATTTTAACCACCGTAAGCATTGAGGTTCTTCCCCATTTGACTGGTCTCACAACAGCCTTGTCGATATGGAACACTATAGCACAACTCTTTGGTGCTCGTTCTAGTGCAAAGATCTCTTCTCTACGGCATAATCTTCATTCTCAACGCAAGTCTGGATTGACTATAAGAGAATATCTTGCCAAAGTCAAGTCTATTTGTGACTTGTTGAATGCTGCCGGGAGTGTAGTTACTGAACAAGAACATGTCAGTGTGTTGTTGGCTGGTTATCAATGGAGTTCGAATCCATCATTGCAATTGCATCACGAGAAGCATTGTCTCTTGATGTGCTCACTGAGATGTTGCTAGACTGTGAAGCTCGACAGAAGGTGTTCTTGAGCGAGGGTATTTCTGCTAACCTTGTTGTTCCTTCTAGAGAAGGCAGTGCTACTGAAGTCAATACTCGTGGATCTCTGGATTCTGCCGTTGAGTCGTCACAGGGTCACACATCTCGTGGTCAGACGAATACTTACCTGGACGGGGTCAATGGGCGATCATCAAGTTCCATGGCCTGGGTTAGTGACCTCCATTGCACTTTGGAGGGGTGCTGTAAAACGAAGACCATAATCAGTCGTTCCTTGAAGATAACGTAAAATCCTCTTAACAGCCTGAAAATGGCTATTGCGAGGTGACTGCATGAACTGGCAAACTTTGTTCACTGCAAAGGCAATATCTGGCCGAGTGACAACTATGTACTGAAGAGCTCTTACAATGCTTCTATATTGGGCTGCATCTTCAATGGTTTTGCTGATGCAGACTGGGGGTCCGATCTTGATGATAGGCGTTCCATGACTGGCTACTGTATTTTCTTTGGTGGAAATCTCGTTTCATGGAGCTCACGCAAGCAGCAAGTAGTTTCTCGTTCCACAGCTGAAGCCGAGTATAGAAGTGTTACTTCTGCAGCTGCTGAGATTGTTTGGATTGAGTCATTGATTCAGGAGTTGTGCGTGGTTCCACATGGTAAAGCTACCTTGTGGTGTGATAATTCCAGCACTGTTGCGGTCTGTGCCAATCCCGTTCAGCATTCTAAGTTCAAGCATGTTGAGCTTAACTTATTTTTTGTACGAAAAATGGCTGCTGATGGTCGTTTACAGGTTAATGAGGTTCCTGCTTATGAACAGGTGGTAGATGTTTTGACAAAGCCACTCTCTTCCCCTTCTTTTCTCAAGCATAGACATAAACTCTTGGTAATACAACTAAGAGGTCATTGAAGAAGGGTGAATGTTAATGAAGAAGCCATAATGCTGAGGCAAGTGCTGAAGAAGTTAATGAAGCAGGGTGAATGTTAGTATTATGAACACGTGCTTATGGATATGTTGTGAGTTCTAGAATAGTTTGTAGTTCTAGAATAGTTTGTTATCTTGTAGCAGTTAAGTTGTTGAGCTGTTAACAGTTTGTTGTAACAGCAGATGCTACCATTCTTATATGTATAAATAGCTTCTCTCTAATTCAAGAGAGCTCAGCTTCTTGTTAATAAAGATTACAGAACATTTTCAGTTTCTTTCTTGCTTTCTTAGATAGCTCAAGTGTTATCTTATCACGGAGGATTTCGCGCCCCGTCAGAGACGAAGGTAGAGGCAAAAGATTGAAGTGTATAATGAAGTTCTTTGTCGACTCAGGGGCATGAATATTGAGGATTCAACCTTCCCTTCCTTTGAAGATGAACTTCGGGCTCATTTCTCTAAACCTCCTACGAGGTATCAATCGCCGAATCCCGTTTTGTGTATATCTTCGTTTCATTTTCCCGCTTATTATTCGATGGTTTTGATTTGTTGAGTGAATTTCAAGTTTTCATTGTATATTTTTGTTTGGATACAAAGAAAAGGAGGTGAATCCAGTAAATTAACTGTACGGACTCGAGTTTAATCATCAGTGAGATTTCGTTCAGAGAAGAGTGTGTAATTTAACAAAGTTACTTTACTTTTTATTTTCTGTTCCTTTTTTTCCTTCTTGTTGGTTTCTGAGCTCCCAAACTGAGCGTCTACAATACCATGCTTTTCCCTTTATTTTGCCAAGAAATAGAAGTTAACTGCAATTTCCATTCACTAGCTCTTGTATTTTCCCTTTTTTTTAGGTATGCATTTAATTTGATGTAAATGTGGAGAGGGCAGAAGATGTTCTCATGCACAAAAGATTACTTTTGAAGGCACCTTGCAATCGAATTTCGTCTTGTCCAAGCATTGTTGCCAGATCTTCTCATTCATCTTTCAGATTAGGCTATGTCCATTTCTTATTTAGTGATATTTTATGATTGTTGATGAACGGGTGGTCCAATACTTATATGTTGATTGTTTTATCATGCCCCTTTGAAGGACTTATTATAATTTACTCCGCCATCTTCATCTTTCAATTTTTTTCTCTTATACGGGTTCGTTCTGCTTCAGATAGAAGCCATATTGAATCAGTGCATATGAAGTTTGCAAGAAAAGCTGATGCTCGGTGTTTAGATTATCCAAACAATAAGAGGTTGGGTTATGTAAACATCAATTTGGTCTTCTTTCTTTTAAGGAATCAAAATAGTCATTTCAAATCTCTTAAATTTCTAGTAATTTCTATTGTCCTCAATGATTTTGTTTTGGGAACTTCTGTTGTGCGACGCCTAAAAAACGGCGTGACCGGTTAAACAAGTGACCGGTTAAAATTTAGACCAGTTATGTTATATCATTTAACCGGAAATATTATCAAGTACAATAACAAATTAGGTAGCGCTTATATAATGTAATAAGTATCGTTTATATAATAAAATAGGCATTTAATCGGAAATATTATCAAGTACAATAACATATTAGGTATCGTTTATATAATGTAATAGGTAGCGTTTATATTGACTTATTTTCTAATTAAACCGGTTTATTTATACCAGTAACATTGCAAAGTTACCTATTACATTATAAATATCGGTTTCGATATTTTTGGGATCGATACAATTTTAAATGTATCGACACATTATGCATACACCTCGTTAAGCATTCATTCTAATAAAAAGTATCGACACAAACTTAAAAAGTGTTGATACATTATGTAGAACTATTTTCTCATAAAACTGATATATTTCTATCGGGTACATTGTAAATTTACATATTACATTGTAATTATCGGTTTCAATGTTTTTGGGATCGATACTTTTAATAAATGTATCGACACTTTATGCGTACACCTCGTTTGGCATTCATTCTGGACAAAAAGTATTGATACAAGTTCAACAAGTGTCGATACATTATGTAAACCTATTTTTTCATAAAATCGGTAAATTTCTACCGGTTACATTGTAAATTTACATATGACATTATAATTATAGGTTTCGATGTTTTTGAGATCGATACTTTTTATAAATGTATCGACACTTTATGCGTGCACCCTTTTGGGAATTCATTCTGGACAACAAGTATCGACACAAGTTCCACAAGTGTCGATACATTATGTAGACCTATTTTCTCGTAAAACTGGTAAATTTATACCGGTTACATTGTAAATTTACCTATTACATTATAATTATGGGTTTCGATATTTTAGGGATCGATACTTTTTATAAATGTATCGACACATATTTAGGTAGTTATTGTACATACCTAAATATGTCATGCGAATTTAATGTTGTACCCACCCTTCAACTACCACTATCAATACAACATCCTATTGAAAGCACGACTGAAACATGTTGTTCAATGAACATTTACTTACATCTCCATCAACTCCGGGACCACTGAACTTGCACAACAAAATTTTTGCCATGGATCATACTGATGTAGACAATGTTAAGCCAACCAAGGAATGCCATAAAGTACATAATGTTGATGAATCTGACAGATTGGTTGGTCAACTCTTCTCTTCACGTGATCAAGCTTGGTACTTTTACAAGGGATTCGCACGGGAACATGTGTTTAGTGCACGTAAGGGAACAACACAGCTTGACGTGGAAGGGAATGTGAATACACAAGAATTTTGTTGTTCCAAATAAGGGTTTCGAGTATCAAAAGCCAATACTGTTGATCGTCAACGTGCTCATACGCCAGTCACAAGAACATGATGCAAGGCTAGAGTCGTACTTACAACAACAAATACAAACGATCACTGGGTTATAAATAAGTCTTATCAGAAACATAATCATGCATTGTGCACACCTGGTATGACACCATTTATGTGTTCTAATAAAGCTGTAAGTAAGGTTGATATCAATGAGGAAACATCATTGAAAGAGGTCGGTGTTGGCACGTAACAAGTAATGAACTATTTAACGCAACAGGCAGGGGGCTATCATAATGTTGGATTTACACATAAAGACCTCTACAATGCACTTCAAAGAGGTAAAGCAAAGGAAATCGTCGATGGGGATGTGAATGCGCTTATTGCTTACTTTGATTATAAGAAACATGATGATCTCGGGTTTTTTATGACATACTCGGTAGACAAATCAGAGGCATTGCATAATCTTATTTGGTCAGATTCTACATCGAGATCAGATTACACATGCTTCAGTGATGTAATTGCGTTCGACACAACGTACAAAGATAATTTGTATGGTCGATCAATTATGCCTACTATCGGTGTCAATCATCACCATAACACAATTGTGTTTGTCAATGACATAATCGCTGATGAGACATCCCAATCTTTCGAGTGGGTGATACATAATTTTTTAGAAGCCATGATGAATAAATCGTCTATTTCAGTTATCACCGATAGGGATAGGGCAATGTAGAGGGCTATCAAATCTGTTATCCCTTATGCTAAGCACATATTATGTTTTTGGCATCTTTCTCACAATGCACAAGCTAACATTGGTGACCCAAAATTTACAACAGCATTCTCAAAATGTATGGCTTCCTGGTAGACAACTGAGGAATTTGATATTCAATGGCGTTCGGTTGTTTCAGAATTCAATATCGAAAATAATCCATGGGTGATTGAGAAGGGAAATACTTAGCACTTATGGGCACAAACATATCTAACCGATCATTTCTTTGCCAATATTCGCTCAACACAAAGGTGCGAGTCTATGAATGCTTCACTCGCGATTGCATTGAAACACAAGAAGACATATTTAGATGTTGTTCGTACAATTGAAGATGAAATTAGTATAATGCATATGAACGAGTTGAAAGCGGATTACTTAAGTTCCCAGGCGAAGCCCTTCTAGATCACAAAACTGGTCGACCTTGAAAGCCATGCTGCTGAGATTTATACACGCGAATCTTTTCGTGCATTCCAATATGAACTTCAACAGGAGACATTGTACCAGATTCAGGAAGAGATTCAGTCCTTATCAAATGAATGTCAAAATTATATTTTGATAAAGTACAAATAAAAAAATAGGATATTTGAAATTAGTTTTGATTCTCGTACGAAAACCCTAAATTGCTCCTACAAAAAATTAAAGACCGCCAGACTTCCGTGTCACCATTAACTTCATATTTTGAAGCACTTGGATTACACATATTTTCCCGGGACTTTGATTCAAAGTAGGTGGACTAAGGATGCAAAGGCTTCTGCACCCAGTTATGTTGACTTGAATGTGCCTCCAGAAGTAATGCAAATGGAAATGTTCGATGCTCTACGTGCAACATCAAGTATGTTATGCTACATTGCATCAAAGACATACTCGTCTTTCAAAATCGTAAGAGATGAGATGAAAAGACTAACAGAAGAATTTGAAAACTCGTTTGGTTTGAATGATTCAGTCAACCAGAGCAGTGTAGTAAACAACGTTCACGACCCTCAATGTAAACAACGCAAGCGAAAAGAAGTACCGAAGAACAAGGTCGAGAAGAAAATTAGGCGATGTGGGTTCTACAACGGTGAGGGACATAACAAACTAACATGTCCTCAAGTCAAGCTCAATTTGAATACAAGCACACAACCTACATCAACTTATTTTTTCGAAGACGGAATGGAATGGCCATTCAGTCCCTCACGTGATGACAACGATCTCCATATATCGTAAGTATCAACATGACTCCTATTGTGTATAAGAAATATGTACAACAACCTATTACTAACTTTTCTCATCTCATACAACGTATTACATTCACATACAAAATTATAAATCGTATACAAAATTATGAATCGTATACAAAATTTCCCCTACTTTGACAAAATTTTCTATCTTAGTCTATTTTGATTGTCGCTTACGAGACCGTTTAATATTCCATCAGCATCATCACATAAATGCCAAAAAATCTGTAGACTAGAGTCTCCCGTAATCATGGTCGAAATCAGTTTTGTAACTGGGATTATCCAGGTTAATCATGTTGACTGCATAGCCAATAAAACCTCGGGGTCCAAATGGTAAGCAAGGAATTTGTAAGACAAGCTTCCTTTGAGGGTTTAGAGCCCTCTAACGTAAGGAGTGCATGATTGAACATTACGTATAATAGTTGTATTCATTTGTTGAAGAATTGTTCTTAATTTTATATAAGTATAGTTGTAATGATATACATTCACGTTTCGAGACCAATTAGTTAGATGCATGCAATACCCTATATCCTCGAGGCAGAGCACAAGAAATCTGACACTTAAATATTTACCAAGAGCGGTAGCTTTTGCTTTGAATGAAGACCGAACCTAGAATCAACTTTGTAATTATGCCTATCATGCTGAAGAGAACCTGCTGAATGATAGGATTTGCACACAACTGCAAGCATTTTAAACCCTAAACCCAACTACTCACATAAAAAATTATGCAACAGAGATGCCAATCATTTTATGGGAAATCCTACCATACGTAATGTTCAATCATGTACTCCTTACGTTGGAGGGCTCTAAACCCTAAACCCTCAAAGGAAGCTTGCATTATCAATTCCTAGCTTACCATTTGGACCCTGCAAGGGGTTTTATTGGCTATGTAGTCAACATGATTCTGAGCTTCCTTTATCCTTTCGCATTCAGTCAGACTGTAGAGATTTGAATCAATTAAAAGTTATTAAATACTTTAATCCAATTACCATTTCAAGAACAATTACATGAATACATTAATACTTACTGGTCGCTTTCGATTTTCTTCAATATTGATACGATGGGGCTCCATTTGAAGGTCATCATCTTCGTAAAAAAAGATTGAACTTTCAACATATAACCATTCAAAAACAGTAAACTTTAAAACCTAACCCCGCTTTCCGAAGACTAATATTCTAAAAAATTAGGGTTTCGACAACATACCTATCGAATACATAAAGGGAAAAAAGTGTCCAATCTGGGAGTCAATCAAAAACTAATTTGAATACCATAATATCGATAAATTTACATGAAGAACTGATCGTAACTGTTATGAACGCTGGTATTCGTCAGGGTGGAAGAGTTCTCTTATGCCTTTAGGGTTTGTCGATTTTAAAATGTATAGCATTACATATAAATATAATGAAAAAAATCGCGTAATTTAAACAAGTATCGACACAACTTTAAAAAGTGTCGAAACATTATGCATACATATTTTCGAATTTACAGGTATATTTCTACCGGTTACATTGGAAATTGACCTATTACATTATAATTATATTATTCGATGTATATGGGGTCGATACTTTTATAAAAGTATCGACACTTTATTCGTGCACCCCAGTTGGTCATTCATTCTGGAAAAAAAGTATCGACACAATTTAAAAAATGTCAATACATTATGTAGACCTATTTTTAAATTAACCAGTATATTTCTACCATTTACATTGTAAATTTACATATTACATTATAATTATAGGTTTCGATGTTTTTGGGATCGATATTTTTTATAAATGTATCGACACTTTATGAGTGCACCCTTTTGGGAATTCATTCTGGACAAAAAGTATCGACACAAATTCTACAAGTGTCGATACATGATGAAGACCTATTATCTAATTAACCGGTATATTTCTACCTGTTAGATTGGAAATTGACCTATTACATTATAATTATATTATTCAATGTTTATGGGATTGATACTTTTTATAAATGTATCGACACTTTATTCGTGCACCCCGATTGGTCATTCATTCTGGACAAAAAAGTATCGACACAAGTTCCACAAGTGTCGATACATTATGTAGACTGTTTTCTCATAAACCGGTAAATTTCTACCGGTTACATTGTAAATTTACCTATTACATTATAATTAAGGGTTTCGATGTTTTTGGGATCGATACTTTTTATAAATGTATCGACACTTTATGCGTGCACCCTTTTAGGCATTCATTCTGGACAAAAAGTATTGACACAAGTTCCACAAGTCTCGATACATTATGTAGACCAGTTTTCTCATAAACCGTTAAATTTCTATTGGTTACATTGTAAATTTACCTATTACATTATAATTATATTATTCGATGTTTATGGGATCGATAATTTTTATAAATGTATCGACACTTTATTCGTGCACCTCGGTTGGTCATTCATTCTGGACAAAAAGTATCGACACAAATTCTACAAGTGTCGATACATTATGTAGACCTATTCTCTAATTAACCAGTATATTTCTACCGGTTACATTGTAAATTTTCCTATTACATTATAATTATTTTATTCGATGTTTTTGGGATCGATACTTTTTATAAATGTATCGACACTTTATTCGTGCTCCTCGGTTGGTCATTCATTCTGGACAAAATACATCGACACAATTTAAAAAGTGTCGATACATTATGTAAACCTATTTTCTAATTAACCGATATATATCTACTGGTTACATTGTAAATTTACCTATTACATTATAATTATCTCATTCGATGTTTTTGGGATCGATATTTTTAATAAATATATTGACACTTTATTCATGCACCTCGGTTGGGCAATTATTCTGGAGATTACTGAAAACAATTCTTTAATAATTTCAAAATGTGTACATTTGCACGCAGATATAAAATACATTAATAACTAGTATTGATATTTCAACAATCCTCAAATGTCTCGGTATACAGAGAAGAAAATATGGATATAAAAGCCCGACCAATCAACTAACAACGATTCGGAGATCAAATGTCGTTTTATATTCGGAGCAATCAACCTAAATGAAACACGAGGAAAATCCCAACCATCATAATTTTGAGTAACAAGAAAGAAGACAGGAAAGGTGATGAATGCCTTCTGAATACTATCCATTTCATCTAGCTCACGAAGATAGGATAACCGTAAATCGAAACCGTCTGAGAGAAACATAACTGATGTAGAAGCAGCTGCATATTTAAAATCTCGAAGGCGATCTATTTGGTTCTCAAACATTTAAAGCTTCAAAAAACATTTCAGACTTATGATTTGGGTGCTACAGGGGTAATGCATCAAAAAATTCTCGAGAATTAAACGCTAGATCTTTTAATAATAATGTTAAATAATGGAAGATACACACGTAAAGCATAAACCCCAGTACAATTAACAATATAAACGGATAAAAGTTCTCCGATATAATGAAAATAGTCATAAATGACAAGTTCAGACGCTTGTCATGTACGCCTATTATTATTGCACCGGTATAATTTTACCGTTTACACTGTTAATTTAGCAAAGTATCGATAGTTTATACACGTGTACCCTTCAATTATTATTTTTTATTATTACAAGTGTTAGCCCTCAATTATCGAGATTTTTAGTTGCCATTTGTTGCATTTACCGTATACCACCCAGAGATCATATGTCCAAAACGTTTATGACGCTTTAATTGTTTGAGAACCAAATGCATCACCGTTGAGATTTTAAATCTGCAACTGCTTCTACATCAAGTATGTTTGGCTAAGACGATTTCAGTTTAGGGTTAACCTACATCAGTGAGCTGGCTGAAATGGATAGTATTCGGAAGGCATTCTTCGGATATCCAATCTTCCTGCTTGTTAACCAAAAATTACGATGGTCGGGATTTCCCTTGCGTTGAAAGTTGAAAAAAAAACAATGAAAATTAGGAATAATCAATGATAACATGCATATTATCTAAAGTTAATAAGTTTTGAAAAAGGTAAGTTGTTACCTTAGAAATGAAAATTGAAACACTCCCGATGCTTCCATTGAGTAAGTTATTGTTTGGATGGAACAAAGACTCGAGCTAATATTTATAGTGGAGTTGAAATTTATATTAAAATTCAAACTCAAATTGAAATTTATATTCAAACTCCAATTACATATGAAATGAACTTGAAATGCAATGTTAAATTTAACATGGAAATTGCATAATTGATTCTTACTGTTCAAGTAACAGGCGTTATGAACCATCAAGCGGGTAAAAGACAATATTGATTTAGTTCAAAGCTGAGTTGTGAGTTGATGGGGTTGTCACACTTGTCACATGGAATAAAGTACTCATATGGAAGAGATAGATTGTTTTGTTATGCATAGCCCATCCGAATGGAATATTTACTGTATGTCACATGTTATACTGTGCAATATTAAAAGACACAATTACTGTGTTATATGTTTATACATAACAATGTTCAAATAATCAAACCCACAACGAAATCCATCTGAATAAAATATACTAACAATATAATCAAACCAAAACATACATACACACCAAATTTATACATAAAAATGTTAAAATAATGTACCCACAATGAAATTAATCCAATGGAAAAGGGTTATTGCTAACAAAGTTCGGAACATTAGGCGCATTCAACAAATTTTCCAAATACTCTCGTATGTTACTGCCTTTTTCTAAGGACATATATAAATAATTTCAATTATCAAACTATTCAGGTGCAATTTTACTAACACGAAACTAAATTAGCATAATCAGGATTAAATTTATGTCATACCTAGAGCATCGTCATCCGAATGGGAAGCAACGTCGAAGGGACGTGGACATATGTAATTGTTTTTCTATATAAAAACATAAATTGTTAATCAATCAATGTATGAACACATGTTTAACTGGAAAATTTTGACATAAATATAACTTACTGGATTATAAATCATTTTTCGCGCTTAATCATCGACGAATAATGTATTTAGGGCGTTAAAATCAGTATACTCGTTTCAAACATCATTGAGATATTTATAGTAGGTCACATTATCTTTTGTTTTGCACCTTCCTTGATCCTTTTTACAAACAGTCGAACACAAATATGTAGGAAGCATAGACAAATCAAAGTCAGCAAAGTGTAATGAAATTCATCTTACCCAAACGAATAGAAACTGGTCAGAGAACAAAGGTAGTTTCTCAAGTACACGGTCGATGTTATGACTGAGATTGTAATCAAGTTTGAATGTTAACATTTAATTGTATATTAACGATTTTGGCTATAGTAATTCAATTGCTCAACAGTTCTAACCTCATCTTGGATGACCAAATGACAACAACAAAATTCTGTACACGAAAATGCATAAATTCACATAATCCTTTTCTGAGGATAACATCTACAACATGAACAAAATGAGATTAAAGTTGTACACTTATATGTTAAAATAATGGATACAAATTAACATAATTGAAACCTTTTGGATGTCTTGGAATGTAGGCAAGGACACCATTGACATAAAAAATTATAAGTTTTCTTGCAGGCGGCGTTACAGACACGATATACTTGTTTGGATCATCATCATCTTCATTGACCGCTTGGTTGTCCAAATTTGTTAAAAGAAAATAAAATACATTTAACAACGTGTAAATGTTTAGAAACATAAATAATTAATTACCTAACTTGTTTGATGTCGTTGATGTAATTCGTCACGCAAGGTGGAGACTTCATCGCACAATGATGAAATATCGGCTCGCATTCTGCTCACAAAGGAATCAATATGTTCCTGAAAATTGACCATGTATTCTATCACTGTCTTAATTGTGACTTTATCTCCACCTGGAGCTTTTGGAGCTTGTGGAGCTTCTTCCATCATTACGTCTCCTACTGGTCGGTCGTCTTCATGGCTAATGGGGTCCATTTCCTCTTTCTCTTGATCTAATCCGATATCATTCACACGCTTCCAACCAATATTTTCAATAAAATCATATCCCGCTCTGGTAATAAATAACATGTCAATCTTGCGAGTTAATCGAACAGGGGTGTCAGGAGAAAAATCAACTTTTCCCTTATTCAATAAATGACTGATGACACATCCATATGGTAGTGAAGTTGAAATTGATGCTCCTTTTATGACCATATATACAATTGAATTAAATATCAGTTTAGCAATGTTAGCCGTTTTGGATCTATACTTTGCTATCCACCAATAATTGCTATCTCGAATCGTTAAATATTTTCCCCCAGTAGGCCAAATAAACCAAGTGAGCATTTTGTGAAACACTCTGACCTCTACATATAGGTGAATTGGGCTATGTCTAGCAACCCGTTGTATTGTACTATCTATATCATTTTCATATGTATCCCCTTTATTCTGTACACCTATACCCTCCGCAATAGTATCCGGAGATATATATATCTTTCCCCCATGACATGGGTATTAATTCCTATTATATTACTCTTATTAGGTTCACGCTGGAAGGATTCATTAATGTAGAATTCTCTAACTAGGTTGGGGTAATATTTTGGTTCTACACCAAGGAATTCAAGCCAACCCCAAGATGTAAATGTGGATTTAAAACTAAAACCATATTTATCATCGAACAAAAAACCCAAGTCAATGACACATTCGGGACGAATCTTTCTTACTTTGAAACTGCTCTGCCATCTTTCTTTCTCCTCATCGGATCTAAAGTTCAGAGTTTCGAATGACCTGATTTGCTCAGAAGAAGCAATTGGTTCAGAAGGAGGTTGTCCTTGAGAAGAGCTTTGAGAAAGACCGCGCCTCTGAGGCTAACTTTTGGAGCCATTTTGGGTGTGGATGCTGTTACATTGGAACAAAACGCATTAAGAAAAGAAAATAGTCTAATCTGGAAATCAATCAAACCCATAAAACATCGATAAATTTACCTGAATATCTGATCGTAACTGCTATGAGAACGCTTGTATTCGTCGGAGTGGAAGAGTTTTCTTTTGCCTTTAGGTTTAGGGTTTTTCGATTTGGAGTTTGTATTAATTATAATCTATAAATAATAAAGTGAAAAAACATGCAGAATTTAAAAAGGTATCGACACAAATTTAAAAAGTGTCGATACATTATGTAGACATATTTTCTCATAAAACCGGTAAATTTCTACCGGTTACATTATAAATTTACCTATTACATTATAATTAAGGGTTTCAATGTGTTTGGAATCGATACATTTTATAAATGTATCGACACTTTATGCGTGCACCTTTTTGGACATTCATTCTAGACAAAAAAATATCGACACAAGTTCCACAAGTGTCGATATATTATGTAGACATATTTTCTCATAAACCGGTAAATTTCTACAGGTTACATTGTAAATTTACCTATTACATTATAATTAAGGGTTTTGATGTTTTTGGGATCGATACTTTTTATAAATGTATCGACACTTTATGCGTACACCCTTTTGGGCATTCATTCTGGACAAAAAGTATCGACACAAGTTCC
The DNA here is from genome assembly GCF_006381635.1 of Hibiscus syriacus. NCBI lineage: Eukaryota > Viridiplantae > Streptophyta > Magnoliopsida > Malvales > Malvaceae > Hibiscus > Hibiscus syriacus. The sequence continues at coordinate 310,836 of NW_024062810.1, read as the reverse complement.
ACAAGTGTCGATACATTATGTAAACCTGTTTTCTCATAAACCGATAAATTTATACCAGTTAGATTGTAAACTTACCTATTACATTATAATTATGGGTTTCGATGTTTTTAGGATTGATACTTTTTATAAATGTATCGACACTTTATGCGTGCACCCGTTTTGGGCATTCATTCTGGACAAAAAGTATCGACACAAATTCCACAAGTGTCGATACATTATGTAGACCTATTCTCTCATAAAACTGATATATTTATATCGGTTACATTGAAAAATTACATATTACATTATACTTATGGGTTTCGATGTTTTTAGGATCGATACTTTTTATAAATGTATCGATATTTTATGTGTGTACCCCTTTTGGGCATTCATTCTGGACAAAAAGTATCGACACAAGTTCCACAAGTGTCGATATATTATGTAGACCTATTCTCTCATAAAACCGGTATATTTATATCAGTTACATTGAAAAATTACTTATTATATTATAATTATGGGTTTCGATGTTTTTGGGATCGATACTTTTTATAAATGTATCGACACTTTATGCGTGTCTATTCTCTCATTAAACCGATATATTTTACTTATTACTTTATAATAATTGGTTTCAATGTTTTTAGGATCGATACTTACAATAAATGTATCGACAAACTTTACGTTTGGGGACTATACTGGACAAAATGTTGGAAACAAATCTGTGTTTATTAATTTTGTAATTAAAAAAGTCTATTTTTACCACCTACATTGTGAATTTACCTTTTATTTTAAAGTTATTAAATTTTGTAGTTATTGTACATACTTCAATACGGAATGACCATTCAGTCTCGCACATGATGACAATTATGTTAGTGACATTTGGAGTAATGCAGACAACAATCTCCATATATCGTAAGTATCAACATGACTCATACTGTTTATAAGAAACATGTACAACAACCTACTGCTAACTTTTCTCATCTCATACATAATTACATTCACATACAAAATTATAAATCGTATAAAAAATTATAAATCTTATACAAAATTAACCCTACATTTACATTATCGATTCCTTTTGTTATTCTTGTGTAAATCACATACAAAATTATAAATCGTATACAAAATTATAAATCTTATATATTTTGTATCAACGTATTTACAAGTTTAATGAATACATTCTTTCCATGTGATTTCCTCAATTCTTTGTATTCTTCACTATCCTTCTTTGAGTGTGCGATGAAAGATTCCTTCTCAGCATCACTCATCGAATTCCATTTCTCCAACACATTATCTCTCACCTAAAATTAAGTATAAACGTTTCTTAATCATTAATGTTAAATAATACGCAATGTCAAATTCAATTTACATATCGAACCGATGTGTTTGTTACCTTCTTTCATATTTTGGCCTTCGATCATACTGTCAACATTTAAAATTTGTAATCAATTTAAGGTTTTTAAATACTTTAATCCAATTATCATTTTAACAATAATAAGAAAAAGACATTGATACTTACTAGAAGTACATATATCCACCATTTGATTGCTTTTGACCCTCGGCCTCAATTTCAAAGTCATCTTCGCCACCAACAATTCCAATATCCTTTGACTTCATTTTTTCTTCATATATCAGTTTACGCAAATCAAATCAAATACTGGTTACATACACTTTATTCAATATACAAATATCGATAACTACTATTGTAGTAAAACAATTTCCATCAAAGGAATTTGAATGGCTACTACAACAAGTGTCGGCACATTTATACAACCTACAATATCATTTTCTACCTATAATATTATAAACAGATATCCATATTTATTTTCTACCTATAATATTATATAATCGGTCCCAAATCCTTCTTGTCTTCGATTCTTAATCCCTAAATCAACCCTAAAAACCCTAAACCATATTTCCTTCAAACGAATGTGAACACTCAATACTCCAAGTGTCAACACATTTATACAACCTATAATATCATTTTCTACATATAATATTTAATAAAAGTATCAATATTTATATTTTACATAGAATATCATTTTCTACCTGTAATTGGTCCCAAATACTTCTTTACTTAGAAAATCCCAAAGGACACATAAAATCCCTATTTCCGATTACAATAATAATAAAAAACTAGAGTTTCGACAACGTTCTTTTCGATTCGACTGCAACAATAAACAAACAAACTGAACTTTAGAAACGCCTTTTGAAATGCAGCAACAAACAAACAAACTTCGCTTTAGAAACGCCTTCGATGAAAAACTCGTCCGTCCGTGTTCTGAAATGCCTTTTATATTTTCACCAGATATGTTATTTATATTTAATTGATACAATAACCCAAGTGTCGATACATTTTTTTAAAGTATCGACACTTTATAGACGCTATTACTGCTTGTCTTTTGAATTTCAAAAGTATCGATACTTATAATAAAATTTCGACACTTTCAACATATCTGGTGGCGCTTTACCGGTTTTGTCATTTTGAGACCGGTTTTATCATATTTTTACCTGTTATATAGTTAAGTGTCGATACATTTTTTTAAAGTATCGACACTTTTTAGGCGCTATTACTGCTTGTCTTTTAAATTCCAAAAATGTCGATACTTATAATAAAGTATCGACACTAATAACATATCCGGTGGCGCTTTACCGGTTTTGTCATTTTGAGACCGGTTTTATCATATTTTCACCTGTTATATTTTTAAGTGTCGATATATTTTTTTAAAGTATCGACACTTTATAGGTGCTATGACTGCTTGTCTTTTAAATTCCAAAAGTGTCGACACTTATAATAAAATATCGACACTTTCAACATATCCGGTAGCTCTTTATCGGTTTTGAATTTGAGACCGGTTTTATCATATTTTTACCTGTTATATTGTTAAGTGTCGATACATTTTTTTAAAGTATCGACACTTTATAAGCGCTATGACTGCTTGTCTTTTAAATTCCAAAAGTGTCGACACTTATAATAAAGTATAGACAATTTCAACATATCCAGTAGCTCTTTACCGGTTTTGTCATTTTGAGACCGATTTTATTATATTTTTACCTGTTATATTTTTAAGTGTCGATACATTTTTTAAAGTATCGACACTTTATAGGCGCTATGACTGCTTGTCTTTTAAATTCTAAAAGTGTCGATACTTATAATAAAGTATCGACACTTTCAACATATCCGGTAACGCTTTACCGGTTTGGTCATTTTGAGACCGATTTTGTCATATTTTTACCTGTTATATTGCTATGGATCGATACATTTTTATTTGTATCGACACGAACCGACAAGCTAGGTATTCCGATTGCCAAATTTTTTAATATTTCTTCATGATTTCCACCTACAACATTATTATTACTCAATATTTCCGGTAGCGCTAAATCGATTTTTTTAAATATCTTTTAATATATCCGGTCACGCCGTATATTAGCCGTATATTAGTCCATCTTTCATGAGACAACTCCTTTTGTTTCTCCTCTTACTGTTCCCTCTATTTTAGGGTTCATCCGCCACCTGCCTTTGGTACATCATCAGATCTTGAGCTTATGCATGAAGCTAAAAGAGTGATTCAAGATATGGAAGTAATATTTGATGCCAGACAAATTCACTATCGGTACATACTTCTAAAACTGCCCTGCTGGTTGCTATTTTTTATATTTGTTTGTGATCTGTGATAAACTGTTCTCAACATATAAGTCCATAAACTTACCAGCTAAGTGCAAAACTGTGTGTACCCCGATTGTCCATTATGTTGGATATTTGGTGTTGTTTGTTTTATTGTCAACGATGTCATTTATGCTTCCTATCTAATATTATTTTCCCCTTAACTTATTTTGGATTCTTACTGGTGAACAAAAACTGTAAGACTTTGAAAGTGAGTATTTTCTATTTATTTCTGGAAGTCTGTATTTGATTGTTTGTGAAATAATTTGTCTAATTCATGATTTGTTAGGCTGATACATGAGATCACTATTTCAACAAATAATATCGTAACGTCTTGAAAAATCGAGAAATTAATTTTAAGAGTTCATTTCGATTAAAATCGGGTTTTAAAATAAAAACATGATTCGAGAGAGTTGTCACTAATTTTTATTTAGGATGTGATTGGATTACCCAAAAATGTTATCATTTTAATAAAATTAATTTTAAAAGTTATTAAAATAACGTTTTGGTGTACTTTCCAGAAAAATTAGTTCAGGAATCGATTACGTGTGAGGAAGAATTAGCACCCCCACAACGCCCGAAAATCGATACTTAGTTGATTAATTATTGTATTTACAATGAAATTTATGAATTCAAATATTAATTTAATTAGTGATCCAATTTTTTAGTTAAATAAACACAATGTTATTTAACCTATTAAAATTTAAGAGAGAATATTAACGATTTGTGCATTTAACTAGAGTAAGTTAACCACCTAATATATGGTATAATGGCATCCCTATCATTTCCAACTAAAGCGGTCAATCGCTAATTTTCTTCTCGAAAATTCTAAGTTAATTTTTCACCATTTCAAACTAAAGAGAAACGCAACCTAATATAAGGTAGAGTGGCAGTTTTCCCTTATTTGGAAAGAAATAAAAAATGATATAATCATTGTATTTTTATATAATGTTATACAACAAAAAAGTTTTACTTATGGAAATTGTCGGGCCTTTAAGATGGATAGAAAATGTTCAAATATTTATAAAATGCCAAAACCAAATCTCCGAATAGGATCAAGAGACTCGCTTTCGATAAATCTAAATATGAAAAAATTTCTCTTTCTACCCTCCTGATCAATTTTAAGAGTTATCACATTTTTATAATTTTAGTGGAGGGTACTCATTCACTTTAAATTAATGAATTAAACTACCTAGGTGGATTAAGGTAATTTTCTTCGATAATTTAAATTAAATGTGTACTGTCTTTTAATTTATTATCGAAAATGTTAAGTGACGTGGATGAGGCTATCATGCTTTGCAAATAAAAAATACATGTCATCAAATAACATACTTCAAGAAATATTAATTATAAAATTAAAGAAATAAATTGAAAGATCAATTTATTAAATTTGTTAGGACTATAATACAAAGAACAAAAAAATAAAGACATGAAAAAAAGAGACTTTCATAAATGATTTTAAGTAAAACAAAGGTTGAATTGAATATAAATTAAAAGTTAGGGGCCAAATTACAATAATTGAAATTAAATTTTATGCACATGAGACTAAAATAAATTAAGGTAGAACCTGGAAGGGCCAAAACAAATGTTTGCCCCTGAAGATTTCAAAGCAAGTTGATAAGACCTTGGGATGGCGTCACCATTAGATGGTAAAAAAACCCGACCGTCGGGGAAAACAGAAAACTGAATTAAACAGGTCGGGTTCGGGGATGATAAACGGGGATGGATGGGGAAAAATCAAATTTTTTAAATGGGGACAGGGACGGGGACGAGTTTGGTAATCCCTGCCCCGATTACCCGAATACCCGACCCGATACCCGACCCAATAAATATTAAAATAATAATTATTATATATATATATATATAATATTAATAAATTTAATTTAAATTTAAAAAATATATAAAAGAGATTAGGATTTAGGAGAACACATCTTGACCTACTCGTCACTTTCCCTGCGACTGCTCTCAAGTCTTGCTTCGCCGATCTTCACCTTCCCTGCTCCGCTGCTGGTGACTTCACTTCGCCGGCCGATCTTCATTTCCCTCGCCACTTCGCTGGCTGATTTTCCCTTTTCCCTAGTGACTTCTACGACTGATCTTCCCTTCCGAGTTCCGGCCTTCCCTCGTTACTTCCCATCTGATTGTATTTGAGGTTAGTCTTGCATCTTTATGTTTACTAGCATGTGATGGTAGTAGCTTCTGTAAACCAATTTTAATGGCCTGTAATCAATTTTACGGTTACAATCTTGTTCTTTTACTCATGGTAGTAGCTTCTGTAATCAATTTTAATGGTCTTGCATCTTTATGTTTACTAGCATCTTCTTCTTGTGTATATAAAATTATTGGGCAGCAGTATGGATTTTGAGAAAATCTGAAGTACAACACCTTATAGCTTTGGTACAACTCTCCTATGCATTCAGTTCAATGTGTATACATGGAGTACAACATCTTATGCTTGCAGTACAACACCCATCTGAGTGCAAGTCCATGCAACCTGCACTTTTATATGTGCTGCTATCTATCCATTTTTTTAATTCCTCAATATTGTTTTTGTTTGTCAGTTAATTTGGTAGTGGGTAATTTTAGTTTCTTTTATATTTCTACTTCTGGATGGGATGTACTTGAATGATAAATGTGAAATTAGTGTTTCAAGTTTGATAAATGGTCTTCAATCTTGTTTGCAAACTGATGCATTTTAGGAAAAATAGTTACTAATTAAATGGTCTTCAATCTTGTTTCAAGTTTGATAAATGTGAAATTAGTGTTTGAAAATGTGACTTGGTTAATATCTGGAATTATGGATATGCTATTATTGTTACAATCAAGTATCAAGTTATTATTCTTAGAATCGAGGTGATTTTACAGCAATTGCAAGTCCATTCTTAAGTCTATTTTTGTATGATAGTTGAGAACATTAATTATCTAATTATTACTACTTCAAACCATAGAAATCAGCTGCTAAATGCTAATACCATTTCTGATCATTAATAGCTACTTTTCTTAATGAAGGTTGTTTCATAGCAATAATGGAAGGTCAACGATTCATAGATGATAATTCTAATACACGAGCACAAGCACAATCACAAGCTGAAAGCAATAACACGACTCAATCATCTCCAATGCCAAATAACCAAGGCCCATCAATTTCACCCATAGAAGAAGAACAAAAACAAATCGATGATAGCAATGTTGGTACAAATAGTAGAAAGCGAAAACTTACTTCAGTTGTATGGAATCACTTTGAGAAGGTGAATGTTAACGGTGAGGATAGGGTAGAGTGTCGTTATTGCAAGAAAAAATTAGGAGCAAATAGTAAGAATGGGACACGACACTTGCTTGATCATTTCAAGAGTTGTCCAAGGTGAACTTGTAGAGATATACATCAACAAGTGATTAGGATGGGGCAAAAAACAACGGATGGACAAACAAATCTATAATGCTTAAAGTTTGACCCTGAAAAATCAAGAAAAGATCTTGCAGAGATGGTAATAGTGCATGAATATCCACTTGTAATGATGGAACATCATGGGTTTCAAAAGTTTGTGGTTGGTCTTCAACCTTTATTTAAGGTTCCATCTAGGAATACCTTAAAAATGATATTCTCAAGATTTATGACTTCGAGAAAGAAAAAACAATGCGGTATGTTTATTTGTTTAATCGGTTTCTAATTTGTATATTGTATTTATTTGGTTTCTAATTTGTATGTTGTATTTATTTCAGTCTATTGGAGAAGAATCAAAGCAAGATTGCCATTATGACATATATGTGGACATCAAGTAATAAAAAAAAGGTTTCATGTCAATCACATCGTATTTGATCGATGATAACTGGGAGATTCAAAGCCGAATAATGAGGTACTGTAAACTTACCTTTGCTAGCTAGGTACTAAATATAAGAACTAAATTGATTCTAATTACTTATTTACTAGGTTTACATACGTGCCTTGTCCTCATACTGCTGAAGTTCTTGCTGATTTGTTGTATTAATCTCTATGTGATTGGAACATTGATAGAAAAATATCAACAGTTACAGTTGATAATTGTAGCACAAATGATATGATGATTCATTTATTATTAGACAAGTTGTCTTTGAACTCGTTGATTTTAGGAGGAGAGTTATTTCATATGAGATGTTGTGCACACATCTTGAACTTGATAGTTCAAGATGATTTATCTGTTATTGGGGATGGAATTGAGAGAATTAGGGATAATGTTTATTTTTGGAGCGCAATAAAAAAAATAGAAAAGTTTGAAGAAGCGGCTCGTCACTTGGCAATTGATTGCTAAAAAAAATTGTCTCTTGATTGTAAAACACGTTGGAACTCGACATATTTGATGTTGAGTGTTGCTATAGTGTACAAGGATGTTTTCGAACGTTTAAAGCAACGGGAAGCACAATATAGAAGTTTACCTATAGATAGAGATTGGGAGTTAGCTTCAAGTATTTGTGGAAAATTACAACTCTTTTATAAGGTGACTTTGATGTTTTCGGGTACCAAGTATCCTACGGCTAATGTATTTTTCCCATCCATATGTGAGATAAGAATTGCATTAAGTATGTGGAGTGAAGTTTGAGATGAAGTGATAAAAGCAATGGGGGAGAGGATGCTTGTTAAGTTTGATAAATACTGGTCAGTTATACATGGAGTTATGGGAGTTGTAGTTGTATTAGATCCAAGATACAAGTTCAAAATGATGGAGTATGCTTTCCCGAAGATTTATGGTTTTGAAAAGTCTGTTATTGAAATTGTAAAACTAAAAGAGCTTGTGTCTCGTTTGTTTCAATATTATGAAACTTGTAGTTATGAAAGTTCACAGAATCGAGATGTTGATTCAAGTCGCAACACTAGTGACATGGAGGTGGAGGGGGGTTTTTCAACGACTATTTTACATTCATTGAAGAGGATAACCATATATGTATCACTATATGAGTTCGTTTTATTTATCTTTTGATTGTTTTATTTATCTTTTAAATGTATAAAATTATTATTGTATGTATCACGTCGGAGCTTGATCATTATCTTCAAGAGAAAGTAAGGACACAAAATTCGGAGCTTGATATTTTGTCTTGGTGGAAAACAAATGATTTCAAGTATCCAACATTACAAAAAATTGCCCGAGACATATTAGCAATTCCAATATCCACTGATGCGTCTGAGTCTGCCTTTAGTACAAGTGGTAGATTGGTGAGTTCTCATCGGAGTCGTCTTCATCCAAAGACGTTGTAAGCACTAGTGTGTGCCCAAAGTTGGTTAATAAACAAAATAAGAAGTAATCAATCATTTCTTTTACTTATAAGTTTATTTTTTCAATTGTATTGTTGATATGATATGTTATATAAATTAATAAATACAACAACTTGTTCGCAAGAGTCCGAAGCATATTGTAAAAGCATCGAATATGATCGTGATAATGGTGACGAGGTACTAAATTAATAAACAAGTTATACATGATATCATTAATTTTTTTATATAAATTTTGGTGGCTTATAATTTTTTTGTGTAGTTATAGTAATCGGGGGTCACAACTGTTTGATGACGGTGGTGGTGTCGTTGACGTGACTTGAGAGTTGGAACTTTGGAAGAATGATTTCGTTTATGAAAATTGAAACATTATATTATTAGTCGTTATCATTATATTTATCTATTTGAATTGTTTTGTTTTTATATTTTGGATGCATTTGGTGGTGTTTGACGTTTCAAGTTTAGATCAGATAATGACATTATTTTTTTAAATAACTCGTGTCATTATGTGAAATTTAAACGGTAACAGGGATCCTCGCGGTGAAAAATAACCATATAAGGTAAACGAAGATATTTATTTTCTCACGGTTTTCTTCAATTATCCGATGAGGATCCTCGTTTAAATCTCTCGATTTTTTAAACTGAGATATGTACGGGTTTTTTCAAATGGGGACGGAGACTAATCCGTGGCCCGAAACCACCCGTTGCCATCCCTACCTCTGCTGCTCAATCAATTAGGATTTATGAAAATCAAGTTCTCTATTTTGGTTCATTCCTTCTCTATCCCACGATGAAAAGATAGAATTCTCTCTCTCGCCTCTGCTCCAAATTTGAGAAGTCGGCGATGGAGCTGCCTCAATGGTCGTAGACGGTCACGGTCCACCCCTACACGTCACTGCACGTCGTCGTTTGCCACCACCGTCTTTGATCACCGGTCTCCGTTCAAGTCCAAATTTTATGGGGAGATTCGTCTTGATGCCGGGAGTACGAATTCGACCTCCTTAGCGAGAAACAACTCGAAGCTCCTCGAAAAGACCGAAAATAATATCAGCTCTCCTTCTCCAACTACTGCCGTCTATCATTGGATCGACTTAGATTTTGGATATGTTGTTCACCTCGTTGTTGCGGAGCTTCCCACCGTTCGAATCTCCAAAATGGCTCGTCGGTCATCGAAAAACGTTTGTCGACCGAAAGTGAAAAGCCTTTCTTTCTCTTTTTATTTATTTGCTTCGGTTTTCTCTTCGATCCTCACCATTGATTAGAAAATCTCTTTATCAATATTTTCCTTTTTTTGAGATTTGTTTGATTTGATGCTGCCATTATTTGGAAATAAAGATTCTTTTTCAAAGTAATGTATTTCCATTTAACGTTGAAGAATCCTCGGAGATAAACTAAATGTGTAGAATCCTTATAAACCTGCAAGCAAATAAAATAAAATAAAATAAATATAATATATCTAACTATTAAACTGAAAAAGTCATTAAAAATATTCAAATAAAATTAAATAACCAAAACATTAAAAATAAAAATTTAAACTAAAATTCAGACGAAAATAAATGTCTACAATAACAATAACGAATCAAAACTTCTAACACGGGTAGTCTGTCTCCTACTTTTTCTAGTTGTATTAATATTTTTCTGTAAACAATATATGATCGATAGTTATTTTTGTATTTACAATTTCAAGATATTTCATGTTAAAATTTCAGTTGGCTTCTTTACTGTCTGGACTTGGGCTGAACATACAAGAAACACATCCTTTTTCCATAACAGATGGCTATTCCTTGGATGTGTTCATTGTCGATGGTTGGCTCTTGAGGTATTTACCCCTTTCTTCTTTTCTGATATTATGTCACACCAAGTCACTATCACTTGGGAAGAACATCACAGAGTTTATAATGGTTTTAATAAAATGTGTATTAGCCTTTTAAGCTGCATATATCTATAGCGCTATGATTGATTTCTGTCTCTCCGGTTTATTATCAGTCTTGAAGTAGTTTTTTTATTCTACATCTTGCCCAATTAGACATTTTCTTTTCTATATCGTGTGCCTCTCCATCAATTACTCATGGTGATTGACGTACTTTTATATTTATGGTTTGTAGGATACCGAGCAACTCAGAAATGTATTGATAAAGGAGATATCCAAAGTTGAGGTGTGTGAGATGCTATTCTATCTTATAACTACAACTATCCATTATTTTGATGTCACTTTCTCACTAATGGTAGAAAAGTATGGTTTGTTAGTCACCTTTTACATTACTTTTAACTTATAAGGTAACTTTCAACCCAAGAAATTCTGCTGACCAGATTCTAAATCATCCAATTTTTTGTTTTTTAAATGAAGTGAGAATTTCTTGGGTTGAAAGTTACCTTAAAGGGTGACATTTTATACCGACATTTATCTTACCAAGTTGATGATTATTTTGATTTATAATAAAAAATTAACCGTGTTTTTATTTTTAAGTATTACAAAATTTGGCGTACGTATGTGTCATTTGGTGCAATGAATGTTTGGTGATTTAATATTATCTTTCTCTTTCAGAGGATATGTACTAATTTTCTGGAAATTTTAACAAATTGAGTTTGCTCCATTTTTATTAGCTTTTTCTTTTGCTCCCAACTCTGCTTCTTTTCTTTTGTCATTACAATATATATATTATTTCGTTAAAAGAAGAGGATAATCATTATCCAGGAAAAAGCTGAAATACCTTGTTTTTGTGATCTTCTACTCATACATTGGCACCTCATAGTTTCAATTGCTTTGCAGAAGCATTCCGGTTTAAAGTCTCATGCCATATATCATGTTAGGGAGCTAGAGCATACTGAGAAAAACTTAACTCCAATCATGTAAACATGCATGGTAGTGGAAATGGTGTTTGGGAAATTGATACTAGCCTGTTGAAGTATGATAGCAAACTGACTTCCAGTTCCTATGGTGATATGTGGGTTCTTTATCCTTAATGTTATGCTCAGTTTGTATTTATGATACTAGTAATTCATGTTGTGATGCATGCAGGTATAAAGGTACTTTCTGTGGTCAAGATGTAGCTATCAAAGTTCTTAGGATCGAGCATCTAAATGAGAACATCCTAAAGGAATTTGTTGTTACTGCAGGCACTCTTCATCTACATTTCCTTAATATTACCTATTGTTGATGAGCTAATTAAATTTCCATTTGATTTCTTTTAAAAAAGATAAACTACCATTTACACCCTACTATCATGAAATTTATTTTTTCTTCTTTGGAATTAATAGGAAAATTCAGCACAAGAATGTTGTTCAATTCATCGGTGCATGTACCAGCCCTCCTAGGTTGTGCATTGTGACAGGTTTGTTTTATGCTACTTTCTATTTAGACCTCGTTACTTGAATAGACATGTGTTTTCATTTTCTTTTCCAAGTTTATTTTCAATTTCAATTTTATATCCTTCTTTTTCCAGAGTTTATGTCTGGTGGAAGCATTTATGACCTTCTGCATAAACAAAAATCTGGTTTTAAACTGCCATTCTTACTCAAAAGTAACAATTGATGTTTCCAAGGGAATGAGCTACTCGCATCAGAAGAGTATAATGCGTGGGGGTATGAAAGCTGCCAATCTTTTGATGGATGAAAATGGAGCAAGTGATGCACTTATTTATGTTATTTACTGATAAATTTGTTGCCTTCTATGTGCAAAACAACTGAAAGTTCTACAGGTGTGGAGGTGACTGTCGAGGTATTTTAAGTCACCACTTTAAACTACTGGTGATTCTCTTGTGCATGATATAATTGGTCGATATTAATATTTTGATGTATAAGATTTATTATTAGATGCTTTTTTAGATTGAGAAAAGTTCATTTTAGTTAAGGCTTTATGTTTAAAAGAAAAGTTAAAAATGACCGACTATTTTTTTAATTTAATGAGAAAATCGATAATTAAAGTTAAAACAGCTAAGTTAGTAAATTATCAAAACTAAATATGTCATTTACTAGTTTCACATTTGAAGTTGTTACATTTATATATTGTATTGATAGCTGACAAATTTTGTTTAAAAAGAATGGCACCTTGAGGATTAAGATTTGAGAAGAATTTGAATTGGTTAGTGTTATGTTATTTTATTATTATTATTATTATTATTTTGGGGTGGGGGGTTAAGGAGGTTAAATGCGAGGGGTGTTGAATGTTGATCATCTTTTTCCCAATGTACAAGGCACCCAATGGGTTTGAGATTTCTGTATATGTTACTAGGTGTTTAGTCAACGACCATATTCCAATATGGTGTGTTAGTCAGCATATGCTATTTACTTGGTATTATTGGTCAAACTCATCAACATATTAAACTGGGAGTGAGGAGTTTGTTGCTTATAACATGAAGTATAGACCTATTTTGGTTCACTTGTTTGCATTAAGATTATTTGTATGCTATGTATATATGCCCATTGATTGAGCTGGCTGGCCCTTGATTTCAACACTCCCTTACACCCCTAACGACCTGTGTCACAGGTTGTCAAGGTTGCTGATTTTGGTGTTGCAAGGGTGCAAGCTCAGCCAGGTGTGATGACTGCAGAAACTGGAACATATCGTTGGATGGCTCCAGAGGTTGGTATTCTTGTCTATTTCGTTCTTTCCTGGATATTTAACATTTCTATTACTTTGTAAAAATGAATGCCTGCAATATTAGTCCATAACAAATCAAGCTTTTTAAAGCAAGTTCTAGCATGCAATCGATGGGACGCTTGCCCTAAACGGGCCTTTGTAAAATCATTTAATGGCCACTAAGGGCAGTTTAAATTGCTTTTCAGTGAATTCTCGAATAGGTGAAGGATTTAAGGGATTGTTTGCTGTAATGAAAATTGAAGGTCAGCAAAAGTTATGCTGCATTTTACCGGAGCATGAGTTGAGATTGTAAGAGGCGACGGTCTCGTTAACAAAAAGTGAACCTAAGTAGAGTAGAACTAGGATAAAGGTTTAATCGAGTTATTTTTTGTTGTTGCATATAGATTTGTTTTGGTTGATGACCTTACAGATTTATATTAGAGTTTTCAGTTTTAAGATGATCTTACGTTTATTTTTTTTCTCAATTTTTTTCTGGATAAAGGTCGTGGATCATGTGTTTCTTGTTTCAGTTTCTTGCATGTATTCTTGTTTACAAGTATTGCGTAAGCAGACCTTGAAACTCGGAGTTGATTATTGTTCATTCAGTACTACAAATAGTTGCATAACTTATTCAGCTTTGTTTTAAACTATAACTATCATTGAGCACGCTCCTACAAACTTTTGATGACATTCCAGACCATGACTGTCTTAATGATTAACATTATTTGCTTTAGCAGTTTCATCCAGGGCTGACATATTGTCTGCTCTTGGTACCATATGATCACAAAGCTGACGTTTTCAATTTCGGAGTTGTTCTATGGGAACTGCTTACTGGAAAGGTATTTTTTTGGCTGTAAAGAAAGCAACTCGTTTCTTCATCTTTTCCTCTCCTTTTCCTGCTGAAGTTACTTGATTTACATATTAAGGTTTATTTTGGTTTATCTTTTCTTCTAGTAGTTTATGGTTTAGGTTAGAAAAAATCAATCTAATTTTTATAATTGATGCCAGCTTCCATACGAGAGTTTGACACCCTTACAAGCAGCGGTGGGCGTAGTCCAGAAGGTATTAGCATAACCAGTTTGTTTTAGTGGCATGCATATCCATTATCCTTATATATATTTGTATAACTCATTTGTTTCTTCATTCACAAGCATGAAGTGGAAAATTAAGTGTGTGTATTGGCTTTTAGGATAGGTGGTAATTGTTTCACTACAAGATTTCTAGTTCATGACTACCCAGGATAATAGACTTCAGCAACAAAGAACTTTCCGTGTGTGAATTTCAGGGTTTAAGGCCTGTTATTCCTAAGCATACTCACCCAAATTTTGTGGAGCTGCTGGAGAGATGATGGCAACAGGATCCATCTCGGAGACCTGAATTCGCTGAAATTTCAAAAATGTTGGAAGACTTAGCCAGTAGATATGGGAGGTTGGATCATCCTTTGCTTATGCTTTCCATTAAGAGATGCCCGATAACTTTGGAAAGGGTTGCAGTCAAAGAAAAATGGGAGGAGTTGCAGAAGGCGAATCACCAAGAAAATTTGGACTGGCTTTTAGGTCAGGAATCCTGCCAACTGGCATTTTTAGTTTGTAATATACATACTAATTTTTTTTCTTTCCATATGTGAACTTGAACTCAATATTTTAAAGTAATGAACATCAAAGCTACATGGCAGCTTATTATGCAATCGGTGAACATATCCTCAATCCAGTGTTTACACTTAAAAAGAGGAGATGCCATTGAACAATGATCAACCGCAGTTCACCAACGAAATGGTTTAAACTCGAGATTTGGCAGTTTGCTTGCTGCAGATTGCTTTTGCTGTTTCATATTCTATTCTTCAGGCCGTTTACCGTCCAGCAATGGTTCTCCACTGTGATGGTTGTTAAATCAGTTTGAGTGATTCTTGATGATTAACAAATGGTCAGTCATTAGAAGGCCATAAACACGACAACTATTTGAAGAACGCTTTATCAAGTGGGAATATATACGAGAAATTAGAATCTGCGTGAGAATTTCTGGCTGGATAGGGGAACTTATGCTAGACGCAAAGAAAAGAACATCACCATAAGATGCTCTTGGAATTTTGGCTTGGCTCATGGCACAAGTGTGTTTTCACAAATGCAATTTTGGCTTGGCTCAAAATCATCTTTCACCTTGACAGTGCTCGAATATTTTCCTGGGGGAAGTTTCATACTGTCCCGCCATTTAAAAAGGTGCATTGAATGGCCAGTTGTAATTTACACAAACAAGTTGAAGATTTTGATAACTTCCTAGGATAGAACCATTGAGAAAATCTTTGAAATCATACCACTTTGAGGGTCCTCGCTTCATCGTTCCATGTAAAGTGTAAACACCTTCATTGACAGAATCCAGGAAGCCATTTCAATCAATATGTCATTGAAATGCTCTCTGGTCCACCCTTGTATGATGTAAATAGCGCTGAATAAGAGGAAGAGGATAACGTACACAAAATCATGGAGTCACAAAGGACCGAAGAGGAACCAGGAAGCAAGCGGTAAACAACGATGAACCAGTATGGTTGAGAATGGTCCAAGAAATCAAAGGAGAATATCTAAGAGGAAAGATAGGATATTTGTTATGTGCTTGATTGAAAAGAGAAGAATTTAGGGCGTGAGAAGAGTATAAACTTGAGATTTTAGAAAAGAAACTTCATTCATAATATGCATGCCTTTCTATACATTTGGTACCCGTTTTATCTTCTGTTGCAGGTGACTTGGGCTCTTCGTGGGCCTGTGCATTCTCCATATTTGGATCTGAAGTGGATGATTTAACTCCCCGTAATCTCCACGTAACTACTAGGTAAAATTTCCCAATTCCCTCGATTCAATCTCTAACCCTTGCTTTAGAATCCCCAATTTCCTTTCGTCTAATCGACATTCTTCTTCTCCTATCATAACAATACCCTCCCCTTGAAATGATCCTTATCCATAATGATCGAAGTGTGGAAACTGTGTTTTGAGGATTGTGAAATCCTCTAAAGTATCGTTTGTGACATCCAGACTCCTTTATCTGACCAAAAGCTGAGTAACCGGTTTGTTCTTTCGATTTACGATTTTCTTGTCCAAAATATTTTGAGGTTCGATTTAATATGACCTTCATCGTCCAATGCGGGTGGGTCATTAGAAGGCGCCACTGATTCACCGATCCTCTTCTTCAATAAACTCACATGAAAAAAAGGGTGCAATTGGGAGGTGGCTGGTAAATCCAAACGGTAAGCTACTTCCCTTATTTTCTCCAAAATCTTATATGGTTAATAGAATTTCGCATCTAACTTGAGATTTTTCCTCAGAGCAAGGGAAGTCTGACGATAGGGTTGTAATTTTAGGTAAACGGTTTCACCCACTTCAAATTTTCTTTCAGATTTACTTCTATTTACTTGTTGTTTCATTATATTTTATGCCTGCTCTAGTTGTTGCTTGGCAATCTTTCTAATTTCGTCACGACTGTTCAACAGTTCACTAACATTTTACACCTGTGATTCTGTTTCCCATATCATAGTTAGAGGTTTATAGCTATAAAGGGCTTGAAAAGGGGTTAACTTCAGTGTTGTGTGATAACTGTTGTACCACCATTTAGCCTATGGTAACCATTTAGCCCCCTACTTAGGTTGTAGGAAACAAAAACCCCTTAAATATTTGTTCCAAACACCAATTTACTCTCTCAATTTGACCATTTGTTTATAGATGGTAAGCTGTACTGAACAGTGTCAGAGTTCCTATGTTCTTCACTATCTCTCTCTAAAATTTGCTTGTGGATGTTTTATCTCTATCTCTGAATGGCAAAAAAATTGAACATGTCGGGGAAAACCAAAAACCGAATTAAACAGGTCAGGTTCGGGGATGATAAACGGGGACGGAGAAAAATTGAATTTTTTAAACGGGGACGGGGATGTGTTTGGTAATCCCCGCCCTGATTACCCGAATACCCGACCCGATAAATATTAAATATAATTATTATATATATATAATATTAATAAATTTAATTTAAATTAAAAAATATATATAAAGGAGATTAGGATTTAGGAGAACACATCTTGACCTACTCGCCAATTTCCTTACGGCTGCTCTCAAGTCTTGCTTCGCCGATCTTCATCTTCCCTGCTCCGCTGCTGGTGACTTCACTTCGCCGGCCGATCTTCATTTCCCTCACCACTTCGCTGGCCAATTTTCCCTTTCCCTAGTGACTTCTACGACTGATCTTCCCTTTCGAGTTCCGGCCTTCCCTCGTCACTTCCCATCAGATTGTATTTGAGGTTAGTCTTACATCTTTATGTTTACTAGCATGTGATGGTAGTAGCTTCTGTAAACCAATTTTAATGGTCTGTAATCAATTTTACGGTTGCAATCTTTGTTCTTTTACTCATGGTAGTAGCTTCTGTAATCAATTTTAATGGTCTTGCATCTTTATGTTTACTAGCATCTTCTTCCTGTGTATATAAAATTGTTGGGCAGCAGTATGGATTTTGAGAAAATCTGAAGTACAACACCTTATAGCTGTGGTACAACTCTCCTATGGATTCAGTTCAATGTGTATACATGGAGTACAATATCTTATGCTTGCAGCACAACACCCATCTGAGTGCAAGTCCATGCAACCTGCACTTTTATATGTGCTGCTATCTATCCATTTTTTTTTTAATTCCTCAGTATTGTTTTTGTTTGTCAGTTAATTTGGTAGTGGGTAATTTTAGTTGCTTTTATATTTCTACTTCTGGATAGGATGTACTTGAATGATAAATGTGAAATTAGTGTTTCAAGTTTGATAAATGGTCTTCAATATTATTTGCAAACTGATGCATTTTAGGAAAAATAGTTACTAATTAAATGGTCTTCAATCTTGTTTGAAGTTTGATAAATGTGAAATTAGTGTTTGAAAATGTGACTTGGTTAATATCTGGAATTATGGATCTGCTATTATTGTTATTATCAAGTATCAAGTTATTATTCTTAGAATCGAGGCGATTTTACAGCAAGTGCAAGTCCATTCACTACAAGAAAATATACCTTTAATGACACACGAACAATGACACACGCTAATTTATGACTTGCAAAAAATGTGTCATAAAAAATGTCATGTTTCTTAAAATATGAACGATTTATGACTTACAATAATGTGTGTCATATTTAATAGTCATAATCCAAAAAATTTACAAAACACAGAGTACACTTTTTAAACGTGTTTCATCTCTAAAAGTCGTCTTTTAATTTTTCCCCCCATTATTTTCATCATTTCCCGCTTCTTCCCCCCTCGATAATTATCAGTTCAATCCGCATGCTTCCCTTTTTCTCTTTTTCCCTTTTTCCCTTTGTCCAAAACACCATCTTCTCCAACAAGATCGTTATGTTCTCTAAATCCTATTGTCCATATGCCATTTTCTCCATTTCTTTTACATTTATAATTTCGTTTCAACCTTTCAATGTTCATGATTTAAAATCAGGATAACGTAATCAATCTTGTTTAGACTTTTTGACTTCAAGGGTATTTCTTCAAAAGTATAATTGAAACTTCAATTCTTGGGGGGTTTTGTGATTAGATAATATGATGGGCTGCTCCTAAATCTTTCTCTTTTGTCTTGTTCGTAGGTATTACCTTCGTGCCAAGCGGATTTTCAGTGAGCTAAATGACAAACCTTATGTTGTAGAGCTTGATCTCCGAGGTATCTGTGGATATTATTCATCTGCTTCTGATTTGTTTATTGTATGTGTGTGTGTGTGTGAGTAGAAAAAGAGTAATTTTAGACGAAGTGTTGACTTGTTGAGTTTTTGTTTTAGACGATGGAGGTAAAATCTAGTATGTTCTTCTGGATTTGATAGGTCGAAGCACTGCTCCACAAGTGTTTTTGAATGGCAAGCATATTGGAGGCTCTGATGGTTAGCTGCGATCGATGATGGTACACTGCAAAGGCTTCTAGCTGCAAGTTGATGAACTGTTAGAAAGAAGGAAATACAATCATTCGACCTGATTCGTTAACTATAAAACTGCTCGAGGATTAGAGAGTCATATATGGGTTGTGAGTTTTGTTAGTTCACAGCAAGATTTTGATGAGTGCTCTGTGATAATGGCATGCCCTTTGTGAGGTTATCTTATATTGCTTCATCGTTATGGATGACTCTAGTTTAGATCTTAAGTACATTTTAAATGTAGATGAGGGAAGGGGAAATAACCTCATTTATCTTTCACATTAATCTATACTTCACATTAATCTATACTTCTGTTGGTGGATCCTTTTTCTCTAACAAGCGGATTTTAGGAAGTCCATGTTCATAAGATACGCTTCTTCTGAAATATGTCAACATGGGTTTCCTATATAATTTTCAAATAAAATGTCTTCAACTATGCTTCTGAATGATCTATTTTGTGGTTCTTTCTTATTGTTAGCATTGATGTGTATGAAAAATTAGAAAAATGAAGATATTTGGTTAATATTATTTGAATTGACTGCTTCTAGTGTTATGAAAAAAATACAGGAGACGAAATCCAATCGTTTGAAGATGGAGCATGCAAGTGATTGGATGGGTGCTCAGTTGACTGGAAAGATTTTGGTTCAGGACAACATTCCTACAATAGATCATTCTCCCTTTACAATATCATGCAACAAAAGTCCATAACTGATCAAGCTTTATTAATTCATTACTTGTGATAGTTAGGTTTAGGTTACAACTAAAGCAATGATGTTTTTTTTCGGTTTCAATTTGATTAGGAATGAACTTTTCGTTTATGCAATTCATTTTCTCCATTTTTACGTTATTTATTTCTTATTGCAGTGGGTGTTGTCTCCCATGTACTTCAATTTCCCGTTTCCTATGACATTGACAATGATTCACATGGCATTCTCCGGAATCGTTGCATTTTTCCTTGTTCGTGTTTTCAAGGTATGACTGACATGCAATTAACTTCAATTTCTTTTCCATCTAGCATTGCTAACTATTGTAAGGAATGTCTTCATACTAAACTGTTGAATGCTAAACCACATACTCCCGTCTCAACAAATATATGCAAATGCAACTAGCTGTAAGAATGCCAATTAAGTTTGTCACAATAAAATGTGTTTTTTTGTTATATTGTCCCCATTTCCAGAACTTAGTGGTCTCTTTATGATCTGCAACTAGCTGTAGGAATGCCAATTAAGTTTGTCACAATTAAGTTTGTCTTCATTCTCTTTATGTCTTCTCAAGTGGTTTTATAGAGTACTAAATGCTACCTTTTTTTTGGTATATCAGCTGGTGTTTCCACAGATGATAAAAATTGGCCACCAATTTTCCCAATTATACATCATGATATAGCTAATGAGATACCGGTTCATGCTCAGAGGCTGTAATATCTTGCATTCGCAAGTTGGCTTGGTGTGTAAGTTTATTTTTTGGCTTCTTATTGGATTTTTCTGTACTACTCTTCATTCCTGACTTTTTAATGTAAATTGTTACGCAAAAGATAAACTTTATTGAATTTAAGTTTTTGTACTGAATTTTATTGTTATATTAGGTTCAGTTTGATAAAGTGAAAAATTAAGTGCTAAAAAGCTAAGCATTGAACTGTACTGCATCTGTGGTGTTTTCTTTTAAGTTAAATGCTTTAAATAAAGACTGTGAACGCTAAGTTGAGCTTCCTCCCATTAATTTAGTTCATTTGTTTTTATTGGAGCCTGACTTTTAGTGCTTAGTTGATGTTAAGGATAGAATAAAAGAAAGCAGGATAACAACTACATGGACAGAAGTGAAAAAGCATTGAAGGGGTATTACACTTTGATGTAAAATCTACTGAATTATAATTCAAAGATTGAATAGTTTCTTGCACAATTGTCCTGCTGTTAGCATTAAAATATCTATCCCATATATTATCTTTAGCTTTAATTTACTAAGAATAATCATATGTTTTATAATGTGTTATCTGATTATCTCTGTTATTATTAGATCCTGATATTTGGTATTTATAATTGTCAGTGTTATATAGCATTATAGTAAGAAATACAAGAAGTTGGACGAGGGGAAAACAATTCATGCTACACATACTAGTTTTTGGTCAATACTTAGTTGAGAGAACATGAACTGAGCATTACTAGTTTACAACTGTATTTGTATACCAATTTATACATGAAAGTAGTGACGAAGAGTTCTGATTTTTCAATTATTAATTGAATCTGTCATTTATTTTATTCTCTAGTCCTTAAAGTTTTCCTGATTTAGCAAGCATTTAGGAAGAGGTTTTTTCCCATTTGTTTGCTTAGTTTTCTTGCGATGTTAGTCATGTTGTTGATTAGCCAATTTTTTTTGAAATGTCCTCCTTTTAAGTTCTAGATAAAGATTAAGTGACTTCTTTTTGGGCTGGTGGTATTTCAAGGACTCGAAAATTGTAGAACAGATTGACCGAGATGTGAAACGCACTAATCCAGACATGAACTTCTTTTCCGAAAACTCGCAGCTTGCAAAGTCTAACCGGGTATGCATTTTCTTTCTTGTGATTTTGTTGTTTAACCCTTTGGACTCAAGTTTTTATATGAGAGACAAAGCCATTTCTGACTTATACCTTGCTCATTCAGGATGAATTGAAGGACATATTAATTATATTTGCCAAGTTAAATCTAGGTATAAGATATGTTCAAGGGATGAATGAAATCTTGGCACCTCTATTTTATGTATTCAGAAATGATCCAGATGAAGAAATGGCAGTAAATATCTCATTGTCCTTCATCATCGTCTTCTGCTTCTTCATTAGCATTTGGTTCGTTTTCTTATGATATTCATGCCTTTCGTCCCCATGGCGGTGCTGCTCCCTCGTTTTCTCATAAGGTTCAATCTTTTTATCCATTATCTATTAAACTCACATCTCAAGTTTGTTTGGATATAGACATTTTGATTTATTCTCGGGGTCATTGTTTAGATTTCTTCTTTTAAATTAGGATTTTTTTTGAAAAAAAATCATTAGTGGAGTAGCTGTTAGGTGTTGCTCTTTTGAAGATTGAATCCTTGTCATGCAATTTTGATTATTATTGTTGATTATATTATCTCTGAAATAAACTTTGCATTTGTTTTTCCACCTAAAAGGCTCTATATTTATGTCTTTGTGCTCGTAAATAGCAACCTGGTATTTGATCAGTTGTCTTTCATATGGTCAAATCAAAGCTCAGAGTAAGGTATTGTATTAGAACTTCAAAAAAGGAAGAGTGATTTAGTTTTAATAGCAACCCTGTATTAGCCGTATAAATAATATATTGTTAGATATTACATTATATCTTTAAAGAGGAAAAATGTAATCAACTTTTTCCTAATTCTTTGGTACACTTGGTACGTTTACTTGATTTAAATATGGACAAATAAAAATATTAAAAATCTACAATAAAGAAATAAGGATCTTACATAGTTTATACAAGTGAGGTGTTCCATTGATAAAAAAAATATAAGGATCTTAACCGGTTCTACTATACAATGGTTATTGTTTCCCTATTTTTTGATTGTTGTGACTTGCGAGCTAAAAACTCTTTTGGTTTAATCGATTGCCACGTGTCTTTTTAAGTCTAAGTAAAGAAGTTAACAGTACATTATTAAGTAAACACTCTTATGGAGTTTCTAAACTCTACTTCTTTGTGTGTAAGATAATAACTTACAGTTACATATTTGTCACTCAATTGCTTTTTGATCTTCCTAGTTGATGAATAATAATTTTTTTAAAGTGTATAGGATTTTAACTAAGTTTTATTAAGGATTTTAGAGTGCAAAAGGTTGGGTCTTGTGGTAACATCTTTATGATACAAAACCATCATATTTTAAATATGGTTCCCTATTCTTTGTTTGTTACTTAAGATATGCTTAGCTTATGTTTTTTTAATGTTAGATAACTTTATTTTTTAAACCACGTATCTGGACATGTTCATAGGATCAACACTGATGTGTTTGCAAATATTGCATTTATCTTTTGTGCAGGAGGATTAGTGATATAAATGGGCTAAGTCAGGATTTTCCTGTGCTCAAAAACATGAAACACCTACTGACATTGTATGTTTTGTGCTCAAATTATCAAATATTTTTAAGGTTCCATCTATATATGATTCATTTTGACAGAACATAATCCCATTATATTTGTATAGGGTTTAGAGGAATCTTATATGACAAACTTTATTATGTCGTGATATTTTGTATCGACATATGATTACAATATTTTTGATAACTTAATGTGAATATATTGTATGCAAATGGATTTCTTATATATAATATGATATATATATTTTGTATTATGAGGCATTAAATGTGATTTAGTTTGATTATTTATCAATCTACAATATATATATATATATATCGACATACAATCTCGACACACGAATGTGTGTCATCTTTTCTAATGACGTGTGCTTCAATGACACGCAATGTAAGTCATAAATGCATGTCATAAATTTATGACACATAAATGTGTGTCGTCTTCATTTATGGCGGGGGCTTCAATGATGCGCAATGAGCGTCATAAATGCGCGTCATAAATTTATGATGCACAATTACGTGTCATCTGAGATTCATGTCGGTGGGTTCAACGACAGGCATTTGTGTGTCATTCGCACCCATAGATGACGCACCCATTTTTGTATGATAGTTGAGAACATTAATTATCTAATTATTACTACTTCAAACCATAGAAATTAGCTGCTAAATGCTAATACCATTTCTGATCATTAATAGCTACTTTTCTTAATGAAGGTTGTTTCATAGCAATAATGGAAGGTCAACGATCCATAGATGATAATTCTAATGCACGGGCACAAGCACAATCACAAGCTGAAAGAAATAACATGACTCAATCATCTCCGATGACAAATAACCAAGTCCCATCCATTTCACCCATAGAAGAAGAACAAACACAAATCGATGATAGCAATGTTGGTACAAATAGTAGAAAGTGAAAACTAACTTTAGTTGTATGGAATCACTTTGAGAAGGTGAATGTTAACGGTGAGGATAAGGCAGAGTGTCGTTATTGCAAGAAAAAATTAGGAGCAAATAGTAAGAATGGGACACAAAACTTGCATGATCATTTCAAGAGTTGTCCAAGGCGAACTTGTAGAGATATACATCAACAAGTGATTGGGATGGGGCAAAAAACAACGGATGGACAAACAACTCTATAATGCTTAAATTTTGACCCCGAAAAATCAAGAAAATATCTTGTAGAGATGGTAATAGTGCATGAATATCCACTTGTAATGGTGGAACATCATGGGTTTCAAAAGTTTATGGTTGGTCTTCAACCTTTATTTAAGGTTCCATCTAGGAATACCTTAAAAAAATGATATTCTCAAGATTTATGACTTCGAGAAAGAAAAAACAATGTGGTATGTTTATTTGTTTAATCGGTTTCTAATTTGTATCTTGTATTTATTTGGTTTCTAATTTGTATGTTGTATTTATTTAAGTCTATTGGAGAAGAATCGAAGCAAGATTGCCATTACGACAGATATGTGGACATTAAGTAATCAAAAAAAAGGTTTCATGTCAATCACATCACATTTGATTGATGATAACTGGGAGATGCAAAGCCAAATAATGAGGTACTTTAAACTTACCTTTGCTAGCTAGGTACTAAATATAAGAACTAAATTGATTCTAATTACTTATTTACTAGGTTTATATACGTGCCTTGTCATTGCTGAAGTTCTTGCTGATGTGTTGTATGAATCTCTATGTGATTGAAACATTGATAGAAAAATATCAACAATTACAGTTGATAATTGTAGCACAAATGATATGATGATTCATTTATTATTAGACAAGTTGTCTTTGAACTCATTGATTTTAGGAGGAGAGTTATTTCATATGAGTTGTTGTGCACACATCTTGAACTTCATAGTTCAAGATGGTTTATCTATTATTGGGGATAAAATTAAGAGAATTAGGGATAGTGTTTATTTTTGGAGCGCAACACAAAAAATAATAAAAAAGTTTGAAGAAGCGGCTCGTCACTTGGCAATTGATTGCTCAAAAAAATTGTCTCTTGATTGTAAAACACGTTGGAACTCGACATATTTGATGTTGAATGTTTCTATAGTGTACAAGGATGTTTTCAAACGTTTAAAGCAACGAGAAGCACAATATATAAGTTTACCTACAGATAGAGATTGAGAGTTAGCTTCAAGTATTTGTGGAAAATTGTAACTGTTTTATAAGGTGACTTTGATGTTTTCGGGTACCAAGTATCCTACGACTAATGTATTTTTCCCATCCATATGTGAGATAAGAATTGCATTAAGTAAATGGAGTGAAGATCGAGATGAAGTGATAAAAACAATAGGGGAGATGATTCTTGTTAAGTTTGATAAATACTGGTCAGTTATACATGGAGTTATGGGAGTTGCAGTTGTATTAGATCCAAGATACAAGTTCAAAATGATGGAGTATGCTTTCCCGAAGATTTATGGTTTTGAAAAGTCTGTTGTTGAAATTGTAAAACTAAAGGAGCTTGTGTCTCGTTTGTTTTAAGATTATGAAACTTGTAGTTATGAAAGTTCATAGAATCGGGATGTTGATTCAAGTCGTAACACTAGTGACATGGAGGTGGAGGGGGTTTTTCAACGACTATTTTACATTCATTGAAGAGGATAATCATACAGTTATCACTATATGAGTTTGTTAAAATTATTATTGTAGGTATCATGTCGGAGCTTGATCATTATCTTCAAGAGAAAGTAAGGACACAAAATTCGGAGCTTGATTTTTTGTCTTGGTGGAAAACAAATGGTTTCAAGTATCCAACATTATAAAAAATTGCCCGAGACATATTAGCAATTCCAATATCCACTGTTGCGTCTGAGTCTGCCTTTAGTACAAGTGGTAGATTGGTGAGTCCTTATCGGAGTTGTCTTCATCCAAAGACGTTGTAAGCGCTAATGTGTGCCCAAAGTTGGTTAATAAATGAAATAAGAGGTAATCAATCATTTCTTTCACTTATAAGTTTATTTTTTCAATTGTTTTGTTGATATGATATGTTATATAAATTAATAAATACAACAACTTGTTCACAAGAGTCTGAAGCATATTGTAAAAACATCGAATATGATCGTGATGATGGTGATGAGGTACTAAATTGATATACAAGTTATACGTGATATCATTAACTTTTTTATATAAATTTTGGTGGCTTATAATTTTTTTGTGTAATTGTAGCAATCGGGGGTCATAACTGTTTGATGACGGTGGTGGTGGTGACGTGTCTTGGAAATTGGAACTTTGGAAGAATGATTTCGTTTATGAAAGTTGAAATAGTATATTATTAGTCGTTGTCATTTTATTTGTCTATTTGAATTGTTTTCTTTTTATATTTTGGATGGATTTGGTAGTGTTTGGCGTTTCAAGTAAGTTTAGATCCGATAATAACATTATTTTTTAAATAACTCGTGTCATCGTGTGAAATTTAAACGGTAACGGGGATCCCCGTGGTGAAAAATAACCATCTAAGTTAAACGGTTATTTAAATGGGTAATTTTCACTGTGGTTATCCCCGCGGTGAAAATTACCCGTTTATGCTAAACGGGGATACCCTTTTCTCCACGGTTTTCCCCAATTACCCGATGGGGATCTCCGTTTAAATCCCCGCCGTTTTTTAAGCGGGGATGGGGTATGGGTTTTTTAAACGGGGACGTGGACGGGGGGACCAATCCCCGACCCGAAATTGCCCCGTTGCCATCCTTAATCCTTAATCCTTAATGAACCTCCTGTAATATCTAGTCAATTCCAAAAATCCCATAAGAGATTTAATACTCATAGGTAAGGGCCATTTTTCATAGAAATCACCTTTTAGGATCAGTAGATACCTCTATAGCAAAATTATAGGACCAAGATATTCCACCAATTTTTATCCAATGAGATTTAATACTCATAGGTAAGGGCCAATTTTCATAGAAATCACCTTTTTAGGATCAGTAGATACCTCTATAGCAGAAATTATAGGACCAAGATATTCCACCAATTTTTATCCAATGAAATATTTAAACAGCTTAACAAACAACTGATGTTTCTCCAAAATCTCAAACCAACTGTAAATGTTTAACATGATTTTCATGGTAGCACTATAGATCAAAATATCATAAAAAATATAGTACATCTTTTCTCATATAAGACTGAAATAAATAATTCATAAGTACTGGAAATGTAATAGGGGCATTAGTAAGGCCAAAGGGAATTACCTTAAAATCAAAATGACATGATTGTGTTCTAAAGGCAATCTTGTAGATGTCTTCAGGTTTGATTTAGATTAACAATATCCAGAGTGCAAATCAATTCTTGAAAAAAATTTAGCTCCATAAATATCATCTAATAGATCCTCCACCACTGGTATAGGAAATTTGTTATTCACTGCCATGTTATTTAATTTCCTATAATCCACAAAAAATCTCAAAGTTTCATTTAATGAGTAACCATGGTGATGGAAAGAAATTTTACTAACCCACAAAAAATCTCCAAGTTCCATTTAATGAGTAAGCATGGTGATGCAAATGGAATTTTCTGGTTGATGTATATACCCAAAATTTTAGATAGTGACCAAAATACAAAATTTGAAAGTTTAGAGACCAAAGTATAAACTTTGGGAAAAGTTTAGGGACCAAAATGGTAATTTTAAAAACTTACATTTTGGCCTCGTAAATAAAAAAATTCAGCTCCATAAATATCATCTAATATCCTCCACCACTGGTATAGGAAATTTGTTATTCACTGCCATGTTATTTAATTTCCTATAATCCACAAAAAATCTCAAAGTTTCATTTAATGAGTAAGCATGGAAAGACAATTTTACTATAACCCACAAAAAATCTCCAAGTTCCATTTAATGAGTAAGCATGTGATGCAAATGGAATTTTTCTGGTTGAATGTATAATACCCAAAATTTAGATAGTGACCAAAATACAAAATTTGAAAGTTTAGAGACCAAAGTATAAACTTTGAGAAAAGTTTAGGGACCAAAATGTAATTTTAAAAACTTACATTTTGGCCTCGTAAATAAATAGTTTATCTCAAGAATACGTTTCTGTGGGAATCAGAATTTTAATACAGATTTGTATTAAAAGTTATATAGAAATGAATTTAAAGAAAAATTCGGTAAATCAATCGAATAGAAATTCAAGAAAATCTGAAGGATCATAAATTAGACCTAAAATATTATTTCCACATTTTAATGTTGGAAATAATATAAATATTTGGATTTTGAGATTTAATTCCATGTTTAATATGGACCGTTGGATTAAGTGGCAAGATTGTAATTTTTGGAAAAATCAAGAGAAAACCGGTAAAGTAAGATATTGTTTGTTCATCTTTGACTTTAAGAAAGATGATAAGGTTGAGGTGTCTTGATTGGATGGTAAATATGAAGTTTCATTAATGTAAAATTGGTTTTTTTTCAATTTAATGAATTTAATATTCACTAAAGTTTAAATTAAAGATAAATTTAGCATGAAATTATCTAAAATTTATGTTAAATTGTTACATCTTCTCCAAACTTGTCGTGAGTTCTCCTATGGTAAGAATAAAAAAATTGGTTTCCATTTTTGAGCAATTTCATTAGTATTTCAAGTTATGTCGTGAAATAGAAAATGATATATTCGAAAAATACTATCCTTTGGTACCAATTATGTTTGCTCAACTAGCTTGATTTCAAAGATTATAAATTTAGGGTTTGTGTTCACACTAGGTTCATAATTGATGATGAATCTTGATTTTTTGAAGTTGTAGATTCATTTTCAAGCTTGATTTATGATTAAAACATGTTCAAACTTCCTAGAAATGATCTATAATTTTCGGCCGAAAAAGGAAATTATAGAACTTTTGTTTTGATAAAGTTGATTAGGGCTTTGATTATAGAGATTTTGTAAAGTTGTTTGGAAGTTGATTTCACGCTTGAATTGAATCAAATCGAGTAAAATCAAGAAAAACCTAGTTTTAAAGGTTAAAGCATTCGGCTATGGTATATTTGAATGAGGAAAATTATGGAAAATTTATTTAAGGGCTGGAAATGATGTAGAAAGTATGTTACAAGCCTTATAAAAATTTTAGGACCCTTATGTAATTTTTGAAAAGTTGGGGGACCAATTTAGTAATTTTGAAAAATTGTGAATGGTTGTGAAATTTGTTAATATTGATGTAAACTATTGGAAATTACAATTTGAGGGCTGAAATTAAAGTTAAAATGTGAAATTAAGACTTTTGGAAAGTTGGTAAAGTTTAAGTACAAAATGGTGAATATTGAGAAAATTAATGGCTTAAGTGGTAATTTGGTATTGTTGAGATATTGGGTTGTAAGTTTAATGATGGAAAATTATTCGGCTTATTGGGCTTTAATTGAAGAATTTATGACAATGACCCATTATGGATAAAATGAAAGTTAGGATTAATTTTAAAAGAATTCGAAAATAATAATACCTTTTTAGTATTATTATTTTGTATAAATGTTAGTAAGTATACTGACATTATATTTTATATTTGTATGTGTGATTATGGATGCTTGTGTAGATCGTAATCAAATTTTGAGAGAAGCAAACAAAAGGCAAGGATAAAGTTATAGAATAGTCGGACTACATTAAGGCATAATATTGAGACATAATAGGTGAGTGCATTTATTATGTACTTATATGATATGAGGACGACTTGCGATGAGTTAACCTCGAATGTTTTTATAAAAGCATGTTTTACCGTAGTTTGAAATAATTTCATAAGGGTTATGAAAAATGATTTTACGAATGATTTTAAGGTATGAAATGTCCTAAAACGAATGGATGCGTTTCATACAAATTATTATTTATTGATGTTTGTAATAAATGTTTAACTTGCGATTTGATTTAAAGCCTGTTATATGTACATGGAGAGTTATAAGTGCAATAATAATACCATAAATAATATGGTATTGTAATAGTACTTTGTGTACTTTAGCACTATGTATGTAATTGACATACTTGGTATGAGATGGATATCTATAGATTTAGAAAATGCTTATTGCATTTTTGTAAGAGTACTTTGTTTACTATGTCACTTTGTGTTCAATGATGGCAGTCTTATGGGATTACTATTCCGAAAGTGGTTAGTTTCATGTTATTGTGTGCCTTGCACTCTCATTTGTCATACATTGGGTTGTGAATGGATGTTTTGGAATATACTGATTTATAACTATGTTAGCATACGAAATACTGTTTAGCAGATTACTTGACGAAAACTTGGCTTATCAAGTCAGTTTTTTATGCTTTTGTATTTTATATGATAAGTCATTTTAATATTATAATGGTTTACCTCATGTTTTGAAATGCCTTACTTACTTTATTATGCCTCACTAATTGAATACTTAGCGTGTGATTGTTTCGGGTAAGTAATAGCATAGGAGAGGAGTAAGGGTTGCAGCTGACATCGTAAATCAAAGGTTGCCTCATCAGTAAATGTATGACATATATGTATACTTTTGATATTACTAGATGCAATGTAAATGTAATGCTCTGGAATGTATTTGACTTATGATTTTGTAGTATTTACTATGTTAGAACTTTAAGGTTTTTTTACATACTAATAGTTAATGAACATTTTTATTATATGAAAATATTTTATTTATAGAAACAAAATTTACTGGTTTCAAATACGAAAATATTTTAAAAGTCATGTGATATCTGTGACTCGTGTATGGGGACGTACACGGAATATGTGTTACATTTATTAGTATAGAGGTATAGGTTTAGCCGATCTCGGCCGAAACCTGGTGTATTTTACTTTAAAAGGGTTTACATGCCACTCGTGATTTCAAAGTTATTGATATGGTTTCGTTCGGATATGATTGATGTCACTCCTTACTAACATGCATTGTTATTATTATGTGTCGTATTAGATGTAACATCCCAAAGATCGGGTTAGTGACTAAATGAGTTTTTTTGAGACTTGGTAATCAATTTAGGGTATAGTTGGCATGAAAAGAGTCGAGGGTTCTACGTGTCCTTCAGGACATTTATGTAATTCTGTGGAACATATATGTGGTACTTCGATACATTTATTTGGTCCATTGTATTATATATATGGTTATTAAGGAGTGGTCCTTCGGGATATAGTGGTCGTTCGGGACAAATTCTAATTGCCCCTAATGGGAATTATACAAGTTGTGGTGACAACATATGCACAACCTCTATGTATTCATACATGAAGTTCTCAAAAGTATGCATGGACTTAAAGTTAATAAAATAAACTTGGCTTGATGCTATGTGTGCCTTATTGTGAACTGATCTATTTGTTTTATGATGGTATAGAAATGATAAAAACAAGTTTACATCATAAAAAGGAATTAATGACAATAAATAATTAATGTTTAGCAGGTTAATGTTGATCTATGTGTATATGTAAGCATTGTGTTGCCTGATATGTACATGCATTTGCTAAGTAGTTATAGTTCCATTATTTATTTACATATCTCATTGAGTTTATGACTTAGCGTGTGAATGTTTCACACGTAGGATCCAAGACGTGCTAAGAGAAGATAGGCAGTGGAGCAGCATACTTCAACAAAGATCAAATCAAAAATGTACATAGGTTTCCATTTTGTATTATATAGTGTTGGCATGTATTTCAGGGATTAAATTTGTATAAGCTCTATATAGTTTTTGTAAACGTTTTAAATTGATATATGTAAATTATTAGTATGTTTGCAATTTCTTAAATTTCTATCTATTTTATATAAGAAAATGATTCGAAAAGTTGATGTGACATCTCAGACTCATGTTCGGATTGAATATGGGTTGAGGTGTTACATTTAATGGTATCAGAGCTAAGGTAGCTAATTTTAGGCTTAAACCGGTGTCAAAAGTGTTTTAAAAATGTTTACATGCCAACAAAAAAGTAATAGTTTTTTGATCTGATAGAGTTAAGAGTATGCTATCTTATAATAGAGATATGGTTATTCTTAGATGTCTGATCGTGAGAGTTCTCGAAATGAAAGGAGAAGTGATAGACCTGGAGGTAGTAGTAATTTACCTGCCCTGACTTGGCAGGGTGAAGAGCGAACACCTCAAGAAGTACCAGTACGAGATCAAGGATTGTTCTTTGGGACGTTAACGCTATTTTGTCGCGTTTTCAACCTCCTGCCCTAATCTCCTTGAATGAATATAACTAAGGAATTGAAAGGTTTAGGAGCACCCGAGTTCAAGGGTGAAGCTGAGGAAGACCCTATTGCTACAGATCTTTGGTTGAATGATGTTAAGATAATGTTAGAGGGACTCCACTGCTCTGGAGTGGAGAAATTAGATGGAATAGTCTTCCTCTTGCGCGGTCAAGTTAAATTTTAGTGGACAAATGTCACCATAAGATTGAGAAGTGATCAAGTGACATGGTTATTCTTTTTGGAAGAATTCAAACGTAAGTATATTGGTGATCAATTTATTAGATAGATGAAGCAAGAATTTTTGAATTTGAAGCAAGGGGATTATACAGTGTATGAATATAAATGTGAGTTTAAATAGTTAAATCGTTTCGGTGTTGAGCTTATCCCAACCTAAAAGATGTATGTGATTGGTTTGTGAAGGGTTTGCATCCGAGGCTAAAGAATTGATGATAACCTTGAATTGTTCATCATTTCAAAAAGTGGTTAATTGAGCTAAAGTTCTAGAGGAAGCTCAGATGAGAGATTCAAAGAGCGGAAGATTCAGAAGTCTAAGAGAATTGGTACTTCGTCGAGTTCATCACCATCAAAGAAAAGTAGAGATTGGATTCTCCAACTCAATATATGTTTGAATCAGCTACTTCTACAGCTAAAAGGTCAAATATATGTCAATCCAGGCAATGTTCATATTGTGGAAAGAATCATACAAGAGTCTGTACAGTGATTTCAGGAGCCTGTTTTAAATGTGGTGATATGGACATTTTATTCGAGACTGTCTTTTCTGACTAATGAGACTATACAAAGAGAGAAATCTGTTACGATATCTAAGAGAAATAGAGGTAGAGGTCGTGGAAGAAATCAGAATGAGTCACCACTCAACAGGATATGCATCCAACTACACGTTTATAATTGGATGCAAATAAAGATTTCGAGGATCCAGAGATTATGGAAGTTAAATTTCATAGTGTGGTAAAGTAGTTTGGTTTTAATAAATTTGGGATCAACATAGTATCTGCTAGTGATAATTAGAAGGAAAATTGAAAAATATTTTGGAAGTGATAGGTAATGAACTGGTAAGATCGATTATTAGGGCATGGTTTTCAAGTGAATAAGTTTGTGAGTTTGTGTATAGTATGAGTATAGGTTAATAGTAAGAGTAAATCAAGATTTGTTGAGTATTAAAGGATTGCTTCATCATTGTAAAGTGGAAATTCGAGGATGAAGTTTTCTTGAAGGGGGATTTTGTAACATCTCAAAGATCTGTTTAGTGACTAAAATGAGAGTTTTTTGAAATTTGGTTATCAATTTAGGAAAAAATGAAAGTTTAGGGATTAAAAGTAAATATTATGGTATTGGATTAATTAATGTAGAATGAAGTATGAAGGGTAATGTGGTATTTTCATGTAAATATATTTATCTCTTATTAAAAAGATAGTATGTGGGGGTGAGGGAGTATCTGGAAGCTTATCTTCTTGTCTTCTTCTCCTTCTTCTTCTCCCTGTAAGCCTCAATTAAAGGTGAGTTTAATTTCAGCTATTAAATTCTTGGATTTATAGTTAGTTTGAGTCTTTGAGTATAAACTTAAGGAAAACTTATATAACTTAAAACCTCAAGAAGAGAATTAGAAAGGAAATTTTATTAAGGGTTTAGAATGGATTTTTGATATAAAGAGGTTTTTGAAGTTCTATTGATGAATTTGAGTTGTCCTTAGAAGGAAGAAGATTGAAGCATTAGAATGAATTTAGAACACATGGAAAGTTTGATGAAATTATTTGATTCAAGAAGCTAATTTTAGTATCGGTTCCCTAGCATAGAGGTATCAAACCCTAAGGGTAGTGCCGATACTAATTAAGTTTTGAAAAGTTGGAATTGGAGTTTTATTTGGTTTGCATTAATATGAATCGTATCAACTAATTCAAATCTCGGCATTCATTAAATTTCGTATTCATATAGATATTAATCGGAAGCAAAGTTCGGATAGGTTGTCAGAGTAAGATTCAAGAGAGAACAAGAGCTTGGTTTGACAAGTAACTAAGGTGAGTACATGATATAAGTGTAGTTATGTTATGGAATTAAGACTTGTGAGGAGTCTAATTCTGATAGTAGATTATATGAGTACCTAATGTAAGCATGTAGTGATATGATTTTAGAGATACACGAGTACATGCATATGTCTAGATGTAAGTGCATCTCAATGTGTGATATAGTGAATACATGTATATGTGTTAAACTATGTGAAAATAAATTATGTGAATATGAAAAATTAAATAAGTTAAATAATACAGTTTTATGTGACTGTGTCAAATGATATAAGCTATGTGATCATAAAGTATGTGAATGTCTGCCTATAAGATAAGCCAAGTGACTTTCATCTATATGATAAGATGATATGTGATTAAGTGATTAAGATATATAGCCATGAGATATGAGACATGTGAATCATATGGAAGTGATCTATGTGTAAGTGAACTACGCGATTATGTGAATGTAGGATAATATAAATAATAATGCTTATGTATTGTTATGAGAGCTAGGTATAGTTAGCATGCCAAGATCGAGGATTCTACGTGGTCCTACGGACATATATGTAATTCTGTGGAACATATATGTGGTACTTCGGTACACTTATTGGTCCATTGTATTTGTATAGGGTTCTTAAGGAGTGGTCATTCAGGACATAGTGGTCATCGAGACAAATTCTAAGTGCCCCTAGTGAGAATTATACGAGCTTTGCTGACAACATATGTGCACAATCTATATATACTCACATACATGAAGTTATCAGAAGTTTGCATAAGCTTAAAGTGAATAATTAAATAAACTTGGCTTGATGCTATGTGTGCTTTATTGTGAACTGATCTTTTGTTTTATGATGTGTATAGAAATGATAGTACATGTTTACATGATAAAAAGGAATTAATGACAATAATATAATTAATGTTTAGGAGGTTAATGATGATCTATGTATATGTAAGCATTGTGTTGCCTGATATGTACATGCATTTGTTAAGTAGTTATAGTTCCATTATTTATTTACATATCTCACTGAGTCTATGACTTAGTGTGTGACTGTTTCACACGTAGGATCCAAGACGTGCTAAGAGAATATAGGCAGTGGAGACAACAACTTCAACAAAGATCAAATCATAAAATGTACAGTAGGTTTCCCTTTTATTATATAGTGTTGGCATGTTTTTAGGATTAAATTTGTATAAGCTCTGAATAGTTTTGTAAATGTTTTAAATTGATATATGTAAATTATTTAGTATGTTTGCAATTTCTTTAATTTCTATCTATTTTATATAAGAAAATGATTCGAAAAGTTGATATGACTCTCAGACTCATATTCGGGTTGAATACGGGTTGGGGGGTTAATTAGATGTCGGGATCTGCGAATTCACGGAGACTGACTGATATATAAGTTTGAGAAGAGTCGGGTAGCGAGAGCAATGAAGTTAATAGTGAGAATCTGATCCAGATCATAGAGCTTTTATGCAGGCTCTCGATGCAATCTTGACTCAATTTCAACCTTCTCGCCTCCCCTACTCTTTCAGCACTAGGATGTTAATGCAAAATGGATGAAAAGTTTGGGAGCACTTGAGTTTAGGGGAGAATGAGATGAATGTCCTATAGATGTTGACTTATGGTTATATGACATTAAGGTGATGCTTGAAAATCTTCACTGCTTAGATTCTGAAAAGTTGGAGGAAGTTGTATCTTTACTTCGAGGATCAACTCGAGTGTGGTGGACGAAAACTAGGATGTATGCACCGCTTGAGCAAGTGACATGACAATTCTTTCAGGATAAATTTAAGAGTAATTACATCAGTGAGTAGTTTATGCGGGTGATGCTGCTGAAGTTTCTTAATATGAAACAAGGTGGTCGAAAATACATGAGTACGAGGTTGAGTATAACAAGTTAAGTTGTTTTGTTATTGAAGTAGTTCCCAATTACAAGGCTTGATGGAATTGGTTCATCAAGATATTGAAGCCTAAGATGAAAGAGATGATGTTGGTTTTTAAATTTGTCTACCTACAAGAAGTCATAAACCGAGCTAAGGCCATCGAAAGAGCTCAAGAGGAGACTTTAGCAGTGGAGCAGGGTATGCAGATGGGGAAAAGAGTTTGAATGTCTTTAACTTCCTATCATGCCAAGAGAAGAAAGGGTTCAAGTTCTCGATACGGTAATATAGTCGGTTCTGCCGCAGCTTCACAGAAGAATAAATAATCACAGTCATTCGCTACTAGCTTGGACAAGGCATCTCGAGGTTGATCTTCACCATGTCATACCTATGGCAAATTACATGGTGGAGTATGCAAAGTTGATAGTGGTGCATGTTTTCACTGTGTGATATTGCCCATTATGTTAGAAATTGCCCTAATAGATCCGGAGACAAATCAGTACAAACTTAGAGATCAACAACAACCCTCAGAGAGGCGGAGGAAGAGATAGATCTGGAGGACAATATGAGTCAGTCCAGCGACCAGAGACGCTGAGAGTAGCCAAAATTTATAACATCAAGACTAATGAGGATCGGGATGCCCAGAGATTATAACAGGTATGTTCTATCTTTTTGATGAACCTGTATTTGTTTTGGTTGACCCTGGTTCTACGCACTCTTATATTAGTACAAATTTGATTAGAGTTAGAGGAATTCTGTTAAAACCAATCTCTAGTGATATAATAGCAGTAAATCCTATGGGTCATAGTGCAAGTGTAACTCGGATATATAAAAATTCGATAAAGATTCAAAGGGTTGTGTTCCCGGTAAACTTGATGGAATTGCCTTTCAATGAGTTCGAGATTATTTTGGGTATGGATTGGTTGTCTCCATATCATGGATGGGTTGATTGTCTTAAGAAGCGATTATTTTTGAAGGATGCAGAAGGTTCAAAAATCATAGTAATCGGTTGAAAAAATGAAAACACATCCAATTTGGACAGTTTGAGAGTTTCTAGATGTTTTTCTGAAAGAATTATCGGTTTACCTCTAGACCAGGAGGTGGAATTCAAGATTGATGTTTACCGGGTATTGAACCTGTTTCTATGGCTCCATATCGAATGATCCCAACTGAGTTAAGAGAATTAAAGGCCCAATTACAGGAGTTGCTCAATAAAGGATTCATCAGACCTAATGTTTCACCTTGGGGGAAGACCTGTGCTTTTTGTGAAAAAGAAGGATGGGTCTATGCGATTATGCATAAATGATCGACAGTTAAATAAGGTAACAATAAATAATAAGTATCCTCTTCCGATGATTAATGATTTGTTTGATCAACTGAAAGGCGCAACAGTGTTATCTAAGATAGACATTCGGTCAGGATACCACCAATTAATAGACATTCGATCAGGATACTACCAATTAAAGATTAAAGAGGATGATATTCAAAAGACAACTTTCCGGACTCAGTATGGACATTATGAATTTGTGGTAATGGCCTTCGGATTTACTAATGCTCATGCAATATTTATGGATTTGATGAACCGAGTATTCCAACCTTACCTGGATCAGTTTGTGGTTGTATTTATTTATGATATTTTGGTGTATTCAAAGTCAAGAGGAGCATGATGCTCTTTATATTGTTCTTCAGACACTTGAGAGAAAACGTTTTATGCCAAACTGTCCAAATGTGAATTCTGATTAGCAAGGTTGTTTTCCTTGGCCATATAGTCACTACAGAAGGCATAAGAGTAGATACCAAAAAGATTGAAGCTATAATGGATTGGAAACCCCTAAAGAATGTTTTTAAGGTTCAGAGTTTCTTGGGACTTGTTGGTTATTATCGAAGGTTTGTGAAGAACTTTTCGATGTTAGCTTCACGTTAACTAAATTATTATGGAAAGATATGCCTTTTGTTTGGACGAGAAATGTTAAGAGAGTTTTGAAACGCTAAAGAGTATTTTAACAGATGCACTAGTTCTTGTACAACATGATTCGATAAATACTATATGGTTTTTAATGATGCATCTCATAACAGCTTGGGATGTGTGCTTATGCAAGAAGGGAAAGTTGTGGCCTATGCCTCGAGACAGTTGAAGACTCGCGAGAGGAATTACCCGACACATGATTTAGAATTGGCAACGGTCGTGTTTGCTTTGTAGATTTGGCGTCATTATCTGTATGGTGAGCAATACTATATTTGTACATATCATAAAAGTCTAAAGTACTTGTTGACTAAAAAAGAGCTGAGCTTGAGCTAGAGAAGATGGATTGAGCTATTAAAAGATTATGATGTGATCATCGATTATCATCCAAGAAAGGCTAATGTGGTAGCTGATGCACTTAGCCGAAAGACTTTTGCAGCTTTACGAGCTTTGGATGCACGTTTATCATTAAAGAAGATGGCGCCTTGATTGTTAGCTTAAGTTAAAGTTGATGCTGTTAGATCGAATAAAAAAGGTGCAAGGAAAAGATGGAAAATGTTTGGCAAGTATTGTACTAGTAGTAAAAAGCGAGACTAAAGACTTCAAAATCAGGACTGATGGATATTTATATTATCGTTGAAGACTTTGCATTCCTGATATGAAGAACAAAAGAAATATATTCTCTCCGATGCACATTATAGTCCATTGACTATGCATCAAGATAAGAATAAGATGTATAAGGATATAAAGAGTCGATATTGGTGGTCTGGCATGAAAAAGCTATTACTGAGTTTGTTACAAAATGTCTGACATGTCAGCAAGTGAAAGCTGAGCATCAAGTGCCTTCTGGATTTCTACAACCAATATCCATTCTTGTGGAAGTGGGAACGAGTTACTATGGATTTTGTTACAGGTTACCTTTGACACACAGTAAAAAGGACTCAATATGGGTAATTGTGGACAGATTGACCAAGACAGCTCACTTTATTCCAGTTCGAATAGATTATTCGATGGATGTATGATGAGTTGTACATAAAAGAGAGTTTGGCTACATGGAGTGCCTGTATTGATAGTATGACGAGATCCAAGGTTTACTTCAAGATTCTAGAACTCTTTGCAGAGGCATTGGGTACTGATTAAATTTCAGTAAACTTTTCATCCGCAGACAGATGGTCAGTTAAAATGAACTATTCATATAT
Organism: Hibiscus syriacus; assembly: GCF_006381635.1. Classification (NCBI taxonomy): domain Eukaryota; kingdom Viridiplantae; phylum Streptophyta; class Magnoliopsida; order Malvales; family Malvaceae; genus Hibiscus; species Hibiscus syriacus. Next base: position 271,198 of record NW_024062810.1, on the reverse strand, counting down.
TGGAGGATATGCTAAGAGCATATATGATTAAATTCAAAGGATCATGGGAAATATATTTTCCTACAATAAAAGTTATCAACCAAGTATCAAGATGGCTCCGTAAGAAGCCTTGAATGGGAGGAAGTGTCGAACACCATTAAATTGGTTTGAGCTAAAAGATCGAGATCTAGTTGGCCCTGATTTAATTAAAGAAATGGAAGATAAAGTATAAGTTATCCAAGATAATCTTAAGATAGCTTCTGGTTGACAAAATTCTTATGCAGATCTAAAGAGAAAAGAGATTGAATATCAAGTGGGAGATAAGGTATTTCTGAAGGTATCGCCTTGGAAGAAAGTATTACGGTTTGGACGTAAAGGAAAGCTGAGTCCAAGATTTATTGGACCTTATGAGATTTTGAAAAGAGTCAGACCAATAGCTTATCAGTTAGCCTTGCCTCCCGAAATAGACAAGATCCATAATGTTTTTCATGTGTTGATGCTCAGGAAGTATCGATCAGATCCGTCCCATATTATCACACCACAAGAAATAGATATTCGACTAGATTTAACTTATGAAGAGGAACCAGTTGAGATCCTAGATAGAGGAGTCAAAGAATTACGAAACAAGACGATTTCCTTAGTCAGTTCTTTGGAGGAATCATAAAGTCGATGATGCTACTTGGGAAAGAGATGAGGACATGAGCAAGCAATAACTACATCTCTTCACATCAGGTATGCACTAAAATTCGAGGTTGAATTTTTCTTAAAGGGGAGAGTTGTAATACCCCAAAATTTTAGATAGTGACCAAAATCCAAATTTGAAAGTTTAGTGACCAAAGTATAAACTTTGGAAAAGTTTAGGGATCAAAATGGTAATTTTAAAAAGTTACATTTTGGACTCGTAAATAAATAGTTTATCTCAAGAATAACGTTTCTATGGGAATTAAAATTTTAATACGGGTTTTTTATTAAAAGTTATAAAGCAATGAAGTTGAGGAAAAATTTGGTAAATCAGATCGAATAAAAAATTTAAGAAAATCTGAAGGATGATAAATTAGACCTAAAATATTATTTTTCTCATTTTAAAATTCTGGAAATAATATAAATCTTTGCATTTTAGGATTTAATTCCATGTTTAATATGGACCGTTGGATTAAAGTGGCAAGATTGTAATTTTTAGAAAAACATGGGCAAATCGGTAAAGTAAGATATTGTTTGTTCATATTTTACTTCAAGAAGAGGATAAGATTGGGTGTCTTGGTTGGATGGTAAATATGAAGTTTCATTAAGGGTAAATTGGTATTTTCTCAATTTAATGAATTTAATATTCATTAAAGTTAAATTAATGATAAATTTAGCATGAAATTATCTAAAATTTATTCCAAATTGTTATCATCTTCTCCAAGCTTGTCTTGAGTTTCCTAAGGTAAGAAAAAAATTGGTTTCCATTTTAGAGCAATTTTGTTAGGATTTCAAGTTATGTCGTGAAATAGAAAAATGATATATTCGAAAAACACTATCATTTGGTACCAATTATCTTTACTCAACTAGCTTGATTTTAAAGACCCTAAATTTTAGGGTTTGTACTTATAACTCCGTAAAAAGACTTAATTCCTAGTCTTTTCAGTTAAGTTATTGCTCGTCTAGACAAAGTATACACTGCATTTTTAGTTGCATTTAGTTGCATATAGGTTATATTAGATTGTGGTGGATAAGTTTTGCTTAGGCAAAATTTATTTGGTTTGACTGATGATGCTGAAGAGAAAGGGTTGTTTGGGTTGTGTTTGTGCAGGAATCCTACAGAGGAAGAATAATTCAGTCGTGACAATGTAAAAGTGCAGAGGCTAACGAAACATATGAGAACGTGAGGAGCAGATTTATCTCGCCAAGGCAAGATTTATTTGAGGAAGTCTGAAGCAAGTGTGGCTAAACCTCTTATGTCACACGCCAGCTGGATGACCTACTTCATGTGCAAGCAAGCCTCAATTATTCTGACAGCCGCCAGCCACCTTTCCTTTTTAAGTCCGGGCAATTAATAAAGGCTAGTTAAGGAAACTCCAAAAGTAGTCAAAGACTTATGAGGTCTTTCCTTATAAATAGTCAACCGTAGCCGCCAAAGAACAAGGCAAGGAAGAAGAGAGAAGAGCTTGACCTAAGGCGTGAGAAAGAAATTACAGTGCTTTCCCACCGTCTACCCACCAACCTTCCTTGGTGTCCTCCATAGCCATACGATAGCAGAGCGATGATCAGGCCTCGAGAGAGGGTGAGCACCAAGGCAGGCACGGTGCTGATCAGGATTGTCGCGGCAGAGCCCCCGGCGTTGGGAGTCGTTCTTCCTTTGTTTTTAACTCTATATTTATTTGGGGTTGTATTAAACGTTGAGTCTTGGATGATCTTTGATAGTACCATGAATGCTTTACTTGGTGTTAAACTTTGTTTTGCCTGAACAATATTTTTATGTTTATGAATGATGAAGTATGTTTCACTTATGACTGTTTTGTTCATAGTTTAAATATTTTACCTTAGCACTGTAAGAGCATCGAGAGATATCCTTGGGTTTTGGTAAAACATTCTTGGCATTGTAGAGTATCGAGAGATAGCCTTTTGTCTAGATAAGTGATTCTTAAATTCGAGAGAATTAAGATAGATCAACGTGAGTAATGGAATGAATCTGGGATGGTGAAGTTCTAATTTGTCTGCCTTAGAGAGAAGGGGTGAGTTTCAAACGACTAAAAGGGATAGATGCTAGAGTAGAAGAGACTATGTCTATAGTTAACACCGAGAGGTATTTCCGTAGCAACCATATAACAATACCTAGTAATCCTGTCGGGTAATTTTAGTGAGTCATAATAAGTCATTCTAAACTGAGAATATTTGTTGTAAAGACAATGGTTTACATAAGCTCTGTGATACGTCTGAATATGTGAGGTGGTTTCCATTTTATTTAAACCATCACTTGTTTTATTAGTCTGCATATTAATTTTGCCTGAACCAAACCTTTATAAAATCATTAAATCATTTTTCTTAGTTCATTAATATTAGTTCTTAGGATAATACTTAATAGGACTTAGCTTGTGATATTAGTTCTAGTTGTGGTGAAAATATATTTCTAATCCAATCCCCGTGGAGACGATACTCACTCACTACTATATTACTTGCATCGATTGTGTGTACTTGCATAGATTTCCTTACCTTAGAATATACATTTACAAGCGATCAAGTTTTTGGCGCCGTTGCCAGGGATTGGCAACTGACGATATTTTTAGCCATAACAAGTTCTCTTTGTCACATTATATTAGTCTAACATAGTTTATTATTTTCTTTTGTAGGTTTGATTTATTGCATGACCTTGAGATGTTCTGGTAAGCCTTTGGAACCATTCGATCCTGAAATTGAGCAATCACTCAGACAAAGGTTGCGTGCCCAAAGAATCAGAGAACAATCAAATCAATTTCAAATGAAACACAACATGGGAGATTTAGGAGATCCAGATGCAACAATTAATCTTCAATTTGTAAGACCAAGAGCGATACGAGATCATTTTAACCCTATTCTCGATGACCTCAATCCATACATAGTGGCACCTGAGATCCAAACCACTCACCTCGAACTCAAATCGGTGATGTTTAACATGTTAAACTCTATCGGACAATTTGGTGGTTCACCCAATGAAGATGTGAGACAGCATGTTCGTGCTTTCCTTGAAGTATGCGACTCATTTCGGCAACAAGGAGTACATGAGGATGTGCTAAAACTGAAGCTTTTTGCTTACTCCCTATGCGATAGAGCAAGAGCCTGGCTCAGCGGAGTTCCTTCCGGCTCAATGGAGTCATGGGTAGACTTATGCAAGAGTTTCCTACTACGATACAATCCGCCCAATATGAACACTCAGCTTCACAATGACATTGTTAGTTTTCACCAAGGAGATGACGAATCAATGTACGAATGCTGGGATACGTATAAAAGTCTACTTCGCAAATGTGTTAACCATGGATTTCACGATTGGACGCAAGTGATAATGTTTTACAATAGATTCAACGCACCAACTCGAATGATGCTAGATGCCTCAGCGAATGGCACCTCACTAGACAAATCACCTGAGGAAGTTTTTGACATCCTCGACAGGATAGCAAATAATGATTATCAATTTCCAAGTGCAAGATTGGGAACTGGCAGAAAAACATCAGGAGCATATGAATTAGAAGGTAAATATTCGGTAGTAGCTCAACTTTCGGCCATAACCAATATGTTGAAAAATTTGCAACGTCCTAATGAGGTAAGAGAAGTCAAGGTGACCAATAATGTATGCCTATTTTGTCACGGCAATCATCATGAGAGTGAATGTCTTGAAAACCATGAGTCAACCAATTTTATGGGTAACTACAATCGGAATAATAATAACCCCTATTCAAGTACGTACAATCCTGGTTGGAGATAACACCCAAATTTTTCATGGAGTAATCAAGGGAACAGTAACAATCAAGCCGTAAACTACAGGCCACAGTAAAATAATTCTGACCATCAATATTTCAGAATCAGCATCATCAGTAGCCCTGGCAGAACAATAAAGGTATAGCTTATTCCTCTAACACCAATTCGAATACTAATTCTTTGGAGTTATCATTGCAGGAATTCATGGTCTCGACAAAAGATTTCATGGCTTCCACAAAGACTTTGATGCACGAACACTTTGCAACAATTAAATATCAAGAAAATTTGCTACAAAGCCAAGCAACGCTTTTGCAAAGCCATAGTTCATCTCTTAGAGCGTTGAAAAATCAAGTGGGACAAATTGCTACGGCATTATTCTCGTCCACATAGAAATCTCCCTAGTGGTACTGAAGTCACTAAGAATCATGGGAAGGAGCAATGCAATGTACTTACGCTAAGGAGTGGAAAACAAGTCGACTAAGATGATAAGTTTGGGGGAGAACACCTGAACAATCCTCACCAAGGCGTAACACAACTGGATGATCAATATGAGAATGTTGAACGAGAGGAAGTGCCTGAAGAAAATGAAAGAAGTGAAGGTACAATGTGTGAGACCTCCACCACCACTCCCTCAACGGTTGAAGAAGCATGATGAAGAAATCCAGTTCAAGAAATTTGTTGATGTTCTGGATCAACTATGTATTAATGTGCACTTACTTGAAGCCATCGAGAAAATGCCTTCTTATGCCAAGTATCTTAAGGAAATTGTTACAAAGAAAAGAAAGGTAGAACGTGTCGCCACGACAACAGAAATCTGTTCAGCAGTAAGCAAACTCCCACCAAAACAAAAGACCCTGGCAGTTTTATAATACCATGTTCCATTGGTAATGACTTCATAGGACGAGCTAGACTAGTATCACGCCCAGCCTACCTCGGTCATCTACGGTTGGCTGATCGTCTTATGTGCAACACGACAGCAGAATAGAAGAGTCATAGTAAAGGTGGATAAATTCGTATTTCCAGTATTTATGAAGCTAGACGAGTATCACGCCCAGCCTACCTCGGTCATCCTACGGTTGGCTGATCGGTCTTATGTGCAACCCGACACAGAATAGAAGACGTCATAGTAAAGGTGGATAAATTCGTATTTCCAGTAGATTTTCTCATCCTGGATTGTGAAGCCGATGAAAACACACCAATCATTCTGAGATGCCCCTTCTTAGCCACCAGGAGAATCCTCATAAATTGTGAAAAGGGAGAATTCACCATGAGAGTAGGCGAGCAAAGCATCACTATCAATGTATTCAACTCCATGAAATACATGGACAATTCAGAGGAATGCCAATGCATTAACAAGATTGAAGAAAAGGAAATCCTTGGACGAGGGGAAAGCCCTAAGGCTCGATGAATACAATACATTGTACCATGAACCTACAACCGAGATACATGAAGCAGAAAACTTTGGCCCAGACGAACTAATTTCAGAAGATGATCTTGAAAATCATGGCCTCGACCACATAAATTTGAGCAATGAACACCCCGAAAATAATACCAATGCAAGATGTAGAGGAAAAACAAGGGACCAATCGAGACTTGTTCAGTAGATCAGGTATGAAATTTGAACCTTTAGATTATGATGAACTTAAATCTCATGAGTCACAACATGCACCGAAGTTGGAACTTAAAACTTTGCCATCACATTGAAATATGCTTATCTAGGAGTTGATAAAACCCTACCAGTGATAATTTCTTCCAACCTAACCTCCAAACAGGAGAATAGTTTGTTGAATGTCTTGTCACAGTACAGGAAAGCTATAGGATGGATGATGACAGACTTGAAAGGAATCAGTCCGACCATACGCATGCACAAAATCAACCTTGAAGATAGCCATAACATTTCGATAGAACCCCAAAGATATCCATAACATTTCGATAGAACCCCAAAGATAGCTCAACCCGATCATGAAGAAGGTAGTAATGAAGGAAACTATAAAATGGTTGGATGTGGGAGTAATCTATCCTATATCTGATAGTTCATGGGTCAGCCCAATACAATGTGTACCAAAGAAAGGTGGTGTGATCGTGGTTAAAATCAAGCATGACGAGCTACTCACCACAAGAATAGTCACGGGATGGTGCATATGCATGGATTATGAAGCTCAACAAAGCCACAAAGAAGGATCATTTTCCCCTCCCTTTTATCGACCAAATGTTGGATAGACTAGCGGGAAAAGCATTTTACTGTTTTTCGATGGATACTCGGGGTATAACCAAATTGCCATAGAACCAGAGGACCAAGTAAAAAAACTTTCATGTGCCCATACGGTACCTATGCATTTAGACGAATGTCGTTTGGACTGTGTAACGCTCCAGCTACATTCCAAAGATGCATGATGGCAATTTTCAGATATGGTGGAAGAGTGCATGGAAATATTTATGGACGACTTCTCCATCTCAGGTGATGATTTTGATCGATGTCTCGGCAATCTATCTAAGGTGTTGAAACGCTGTGAAGAAGCCAACCTAGTACTAAACTGGGAAAAATGCCATTTTATGGTGACCGAATGAATAGTGTTGGGTCACAAAATTTCATGCCATGGCATCGAAGTTGACAAAGACAAGGTGGATGCAATTGCAAATATTTCATCCACCTACTAATGTACGAGGAGTACGCAGTTTCCTTGGACATGCAGGCTTCTACAGGTGGTTTATAAAAGACTTTTCACAAATTTCTAAACCCTTATGTCTTTTGCTTCAACAAAATCATCCATTTGAATTTACTAATGACTGTTTGAATGCTTTCACAGATTTAAAATAAAAGCTTTCGGCAGCACCAATTGTTATTCCACCAGACTAGAACGAACCATTTGAGCTCATATACGACGCTAGTGACTATGCAGTCGGAGCAGTGCTAGGGTAACGGAAAAGAAATTTTTTCATGTCATATACTATGCGAGCCAAACTCTTAATGATGCACAAGTGAACTATACCACCACTGAAAATGAACTTTTAGCATTAATATTTGCATTCGATAAGTTTAGGCCATATCTAATAGGGACTAAGGTAATTGTGCACACAGATCACTCTGCCATTAAATATCTGATTAATAAAAAAGATGCAAAGCATAGACTAATTCGGTAGATATTACTACTGCAAGAATTTGATTTAGAGATTAAGGATAGAAAAGGTATAGAAAATCAAGTGGCAGACCATTTGTCTAGGCTAGATAACAAACCTGATTTTCCTGACATCACAGAAATTAAAGAGGATTTCCCAGACAAGAAAATATTATTTGTCACGGCTGCACCATGGTATGCTGACATTGTTAACTTTCTTGTTAGTGGTATTGTTCCTCCTGATTTATCTAGCCAGTGCAGAAAGAAGTTCTGACATGATGTACGACATTACTACTGGGATGAACCGTTTCTATTCAAGCAATATGGACCAAATAATTCGAAGATGCATTCCAGAAGAATAGCAGCAAGATATCCTACACCAATACCACTCGTCACCATATGGAGGGCATTTTGGTGGAATGAGAACATCATCAAAAGTGCTTCAGTCTGGATTTTATTAAACAACCTGTTTAAAGATACGGATAAATTCTACAAGTCATGTGATAGATGTCAACGAACAGGAAATATCTCGAAACGACATGAGATGCCATGGCAAAATATTCTAGAAATCGAACTTTTCGATGTATGGGGAATAGATTTCATGGGACCTTTCCCATCATCATTCAGAGATTTATATATTCTCCTGGCAGTGGATTATATATCAAAATGGGTGGAAGCCATCGCAACACCTAAAAACGATTCCAAGAGTGCTAAAGCTTTTGCACAAAAACATATTCACCCCCTTTAGAACACCACGAGTTATAATTAGCGACGAAGGCACACATTTTGACAACAGATTGATTGACAAGGCACTGAAATGATATGAGTATGACATATGATTGCTATGGTTTATCACCCTCAAACGAATAGACAAGCCGGAGTGTCTAACCGGGAGATTAAGCAGATCCTTGAAAAAGTGGTCAACCCGAATCGAAAAGACTGGTCACCGAATCTAAATGAAGTACTATGGGCTTATCGTACAATATTCAAGACACAGCTGGGAATGTCCCCGTTCAAGCTGGTCTACAAAAAGGAATGTCATCTACCGGTTGGACTTGAACATAAAGCCTACTGGGCCATCAAAAAGATAAACATGATGCTCAACTTGCTGGATAAAGAAGACTTAGAGCTGACGAGATGGATTAATTTAAAGCATATGCATACGAGAATACACACCTTTACAAGGAGAAAACAAAATGATGGCATGACAGAAAAATATTGCCAAGGCAATTTTATCCTGGACAACAAGTACTGCTCTAAAATTCACGCCTTAAGTTATTCCCAGGCAAGCTGAAATCAAGATGGTCAGGACCGTTTATCGTTCACCAAGTCTATGACAATGGAGCAATTGAAATTCAAAATCAAAATGATGGTTCCAACTTCAAAGTGAACGGGTAGAGACTCAAGGAGTACAAAGGAGCCCCAGTCATTCGCGACAAACCGACATCATTGAACATGATGCCCAAGAATTTGCTTTACTTAATTGAGCAAATATTCGTTGCCTAGACAACGAAAATATGAATTCTGTACATAAATAAGTTAAGTTATTTTCTGCTTCAATCCGTTTTATTTTATTATTTTCTTCTTTCTTATTGTAGGCAAGCAAGGAACACGTGGCAGCATGGGGAGTTGAAGCATGCATGAAGAAAAAGACCTAGGGTACAAGGTTTTGGTGGCAGAATAAAGAGGGAAAGAAACATTTTCTCTCCCTTTACGTCCAATCAAATATTTCTCTTTTAATGAGATATCTTTTCCCCACTATGAAAAGACTGAATTACCCCGAATCCACCCATAACTTTCCCAAGAAAAACTACCCAACCTCTTCTTCTTCATCGTGTTTCCCTCTCTCTCTACAAACAAGAAAATCTTTTTTTCTCTCAAAGATACCTCCCCATCGCCACCAAAAAAGTCAGCCAAGTACAATGGTGAGAACAAGGAAAGCCCTAGCCCCAACACAAAGTTTCGAATATTTCTAAACAGCTAAAGCAGAAGCACGCTTCAAGACCTTCTAGAAACGCCAAGTATATTTGTAAGATGAATTCATTTTTCTAGCCGAAGAAGAGGAGCCGTTTGGATCGGAGGTAATGGACGTGATAAAGAAGCACAACTGGGAGAAGTTTGCTCGTAATCCTAAAGCTGTAGCACCGGTGATGGTACGGGAATTCTATGCCCTCTTGAGGACCAGTCTAGCCACACAATTTATGTTCGAGGAAAACTCATACGATTTTCCCCCTCTGCACTCAACCGATATTTTATGATAGGGAAAGTTAAAGAACAATATAAGAGATTTATGGTCGAGGCCGATCAAGAAACATATAGTGGCGTACTGCAAGATCTTTGCTTCGGGTGGGCCAAGTTTGAAGGGAGTGCCCCAACTAGGAAAAGAGTTGATCGTCGAGCACTGAAACCGCACGTGAAACTGTGGAACCACTTTCTCAAAGGCAAGTTGATGCCAACGTCTCACAACACCACTATCCTCTTGAAGATATTGATGCTCCTACACTCGATCATTTACGGGAGGAAGATTGACGTTGGAGAACTCATTTTTGAGCAGATCCATGACTGTGCCAAGAGGAACCGGGGCAACCTTCTGTTTCCTAACTTGATAACCGCATTATGCAAGAAGAAGAAGGTTCCTGAGGATCACTTCTAAGATTACATTAAGCCAAAGGAGGGCATCAATAAGAAAAAGGTCCCTGAGTTAATGAGTTTCAATGACGACGACCCAAAGGAAAGTTTGGAGCGAGGAGCAAAATCAATTACCACAGCTAGAATCGATGTTGTGGTCACGCACACTCGAGAAACACGTGAAAAGATCGGTCGCTTAGAGGACCACATGGAAATTTACTTCGAGTATGTCAAGGCTAGGGATATGTAAATCAACGCCTTCTTCGAGGAGTTGCTCCCGAACTCAAACATCAGACTACCGACCTTCCCCGCTGATATCCTCAAATACAATGCGGACGGGAGCACATTCCATGCCTCGACATCGTATGCACCTCCAGACGTTCCCCAGAAGTACCCGTTGATATGCCACTACTAGCAACTCAAGTACCACCTGCACCAGAGGAAGGCCAAGGTGACACAGAAGAATTTTTCAGCTCCTCCTCCTTTTCAACCTCCGAAAGCAGTGATGATACTCCACCTTACTTCTTCTCTGATAAAGATCTTACTCAAGCACCGCTGCAACCCGAGCATGATCCTACTTAGTCCCCTGTCCATCCAACACCCCCAGTCCCAGCAGCAGCAGCTACTAGTCCAACACCAATCCCAGCACAACCAACTCCTACGGCTGAGCAATCTACTCCAGTACGAGCCTTATCCAGCAAGAAGCGTTACAAGAGAACCGTAGGACGTATACTTCAGCCATCTCATTCTCAACCAGTAGCAGTAGACTCTAGATCCGAGAGTCCCTCTCCTCCTAAACAATGCCAAACGAGGGTGTCTAGTCAAGCCACTCCACCAAAGTGAGTCTTTACTTTAGTTTTTTTTTTCTTTTTCGCATATGCATTTAGAATCATGTAGTTTAGTTTTCATGCATTGAGGATAATGCATCCCTCAAGTTTGGGGGATGTATTGTACCATATTCTTCTATACTTTGATATAAAGCAATTGATGTTAATCGATTGAGAATTTTGGTTGTCATGACATAAGTAGGTTGAGATTATTGTTAGGAATGAATTAGAGAGGCCAATGATGAATTTAGAATTTTATTGCCTAGGCCAGAATTATTGTTAAGTCTGTCTAAAGAAGAGAACCAACCCTAGGCTTGATTCCTTGAAATTTATAAACATGATTGTAGACTGTTTTTGCTCTAGGTAATCTGTAAAATTTTTAGGAAAGAACTTTCTATTTTCTAAGACTGCAAAAATATTCTAAGGGTAAAGTGGAAACTCTCTAGTGTTTAAAAACTTGAAAAACTCAAAAATACAAAGGGACATTCCTCTATGTAAAGGCATGAACAATAAAAACTCTAAAAGAAATTAAGAGTAGCCAAGGCATATGAGTGAATGAAAGTAGTCAAAGGATGACTCTGCCTTACTAGCTTGGGGTGGAAGGTATGCTCCCTTTCACTTAGAGTATAGAACGGTAGTTATGATAAGCTGACCCCCCTAAAAAAATGAATAAAGAGAATAAAAGTTGATAAATAACAAGAAGTATAAACTAAGTCTGATGAATAATTTGTTGCCTTGACAAACCAGGAGTGCTTACTTTAAGTGTTCAAATTACCTCTATGCATAGACTGGTTACAATCACACACACACAATAGCAAGGGATCCTGACTAGGGAAGGGACTTGACTGATATGACTGTCAACATGTTGAGGACAAACAATTTTTGTTGAGGGTTGAAATCTCAAACCATATGATTTTCTTAATACTGCTTTGCCATGATAATTTTAATTCTTTTCTAGCTAGTATCCATTGCTTGAGGAAAAATAATAGCTTAAGTTTGGGGGTGTGATAAATCCGTAAAAAGACTTAATTCCTAGTCTTTTCACTTAACTTATTGCTCGTCTAGACAAAGTATGCACTGCATTTTTAGTTGCATTTAGTTGCATATAGGTTATATTAGATTGTGGTGGATTTTGCTTAGGAAAGATTTATTTGGTTTGACTGATGCTGCTGAAGAGAAAGGGTTGTTTGGGTTGTGTTTGTGCAGGAATCCTACAGAGGAAGAACAATTCAGTCGTGACAATGTAAAAGTGCAGAGGCCAACGGAACACATGAAAACGTGAGGAGCATATTTATCTCGCCAAGGCAAGATTTATTTGAGGAAGTCTGAAGCAGGTGTGGCTAAACCGCTCATGTCACACGCCACCTGGATGACATACTTCACATGCAAGCAAGCCTCAATTATTCTGACAGCCACCAGCCGCCTTTCCTTTTTAAGTTCGGGCAATTAATAAAGGCTAGTTAAGGAAACTCCAAAAGTAGACAAAGACTTAGGAGGTCTTTCCTTATAAATAGCCAGCCGTAGCCGCCAAAGAACAAGGCAAGGAAGAATAGAGAAGAGCTTGACCTAAGGCGTGAGCAAGCAACTGCAGTGCTTTCCCACCGTCTACCCATCAAACTTCCTTGGTGTCCTCTATATCCAGACGATAGCAGAGCGGTGATCAAGCCTCGAGAGAGGGTGATCACCAAGGCAGGCGCGGTGCTGATCAGGATTGTCACGACAGAGCCCCTAATTTTGGGAGTCATTCTTCCTTTATTTTTAACTCTTTATCTATTTGGGGTTGTATTAAATGTTGAATCTTGGATGATCTTTGATAGCACCATGAATGCTTTACTTGGTGTTAAACTTTGTTTTGCATGAACAATATTTTTATGTTTATGAATGATGAATTATGTTTCGCTTATGACTATTTTATTCATAGTTTAAATATTTTATCTTAGCATTGTAAGAGCATCGAGAGATAGCCTTGGGTTTCGGTAAAACATGTCTTGGCATTGTAAGAGCATCGAGAGATAACCTTTTGTCTATATAAGTGATTCTTAAATTCAAGAGAATTAAGATAGATCAACATGAGCAATGGAATGAATCCGGGATGGTGAAGTTCTAACTTGTCTGCCTTAGAGATAAGGAGTGAGTTTTAAATAACTAAAAGGGATAGATGAGAGAGTAGGAGAGATTACGTCTATAGTTAACGTCGAGAGGTATTGCTGTAGCAACCGTATAAGAATACCTAGTAATCCTATCGGGCAGTTTTAGTGAGTCATAATAAGTCATTCTAAACCGAGAATATTTGTTGTAAAGACAATGGTTTAGTATAAGTGCTCTGTGATAAGTCTGAATATGTGAAGTGGTTTGCATTATATTTAAACCATCACTTGTTTTATTAGTCTGCATATTAATTTTGCCTCAACCAAACCTTTCTGAAATCATTAAATCATTTTTATTAGTTCATTAATATTAGTTCTTAGGATAATACTTAGTAGGACTTAGCTTGTGACATTAGTTCTAGTTGTGGTGAAAATATATTTCTAATCCAATCCCTGTGGAGACGATACTCACTCACTACTATATTACTTGCATCGATTATTATACTTGCACAGATTTGCTTGCCTTAGCATATACATTTACAAGCGATCAGTGTTTAAACTATGTTTCTTGAAATTGATGACGAATCTTGATGCTTTTGAAGTTGTAGATTCATTTTCAAACTTGATTTATGATAAAAACATGTTCAGACTTCCTAGAAATGATTCAATAATTTTCGGCCAAAAGAGGAAATTATAGAACTTTGTGTTTTGATAAGATTTGATTAGGGTTTTGATTATATAGATGTAAATTTGTTTGGATGTTGATTTCATTCTTCAATCGAATTAAAATCGAGCAAAATCATGAAAACCTAGTTTTAAAGGTTAAAGCATTCGACCATGGTATATTCAAGTGAGAAAAATTATGGAAAATTTATTTAGGGGCTGGAAATGATGAATAAAATATGTTACAAACCTTAGAAAAATTTGGGGATCATTCTATAATTTTTGAAAAGTTGGGAGACCAATTCGATAATTTTAGAAAAGTTGTGAATTTTTGTGAAATTTGTTAATATTTGATGTAGACTACTGGAAATTATTTTTTGAGCGCTGAAATTGAAGTTAGAATGTGAAATTAAGTCATTTTGGAAAGTTCATTAAGTTTAAATACAAAATGGTGAATATTGAGAAAGTTAATGGTTTAAGTGGTAATTTTGGTATTGTTGAGATATTGGGCTGTAAGTTTAATGTTGAAAAGTATTGGGCTTATTTGGGCTTTAATTAAAGAATTTATAACAAGGGCCCATTACGAATAAAAAGGAAAAGTTAGGATGAATTAAAAAATAATTAAAAAAGAAATAAAAAATAATAGTACTTTTGAGTATTATAATTTGTATAAATGTTAGTAAGTATACTAACATTATATTTTATATTTGTATGTGTGATTATGGATGCTTGTGTAGATCGTAATCAAATTTCTGAGACAAGCAAACAAAAAGGCAAGGATAAAGTTACAGAATATTCAGACTACATTAAGGCATAATATTGAGGCATATCAGGTGAGTACATTTATTATGTACTTATATGATATGAATTGCCCTAAAATGAATAGATGTGTTTCATACAAAATATTATTTATTGATGGTTTGGAATAAATGTTTAACCTGTGATTTAGATTTTAAAGCCTATTGTATGTACATTGAGAGTTATAGGTGCAATAATAATACCATAAATAATATGGTATTATAATAGTACTTTGTTTACTTTAGGACTATGTATGTAATTGCATACATGGTGCTAGATTGATATCTATCGATTTAGAAAATGCTTATTGCATTTTCGTAAGAGTACTTTGTGTACTTGTAGTAGTACTTTGTGTACTATGGCACTTTGTGTGCAAGGATGATAGTCTTATGGGATTACTATTCCGAAAGTAGTTAGTTTCATGTTATTGTGTGCCTTGCATTCTCATTTGTCATACATTGGGTTGTTAATGGATGTTTTGGAATATACTGATTTATAAGTATGCTAGGCATACGAAATATTGTTTAGCAGGTTACTTGACGGAAACTTGGCTTATCAAGTCAATTTTTATGCTTTTATGTATTTTATACGATAAATCGTATTTTGATATTATAATGGTTTACTCATGTTTTTGAAATACCTTACTTTATTATGCCTCACTAATTGAATACTTAGCATGTGATGGTTTCACGCGTAAGTAGTAGCATACGAGCGAAGTAAGGTGTGTAACTGACATTGTAAATCAAAGGTTGCCTCATCAGTAACTGTATGACATCTAAGTATACTTTTGATATTACTAGATGGCATGTAATAGATTTATGATAATGCTCTGGAATGTATTTGACTTATGATGTTATAGTATTTGCTAAGTTAGAACTTTAAGGTTATTTAACATACTAATGGTTAATGAACGTTTTTTATTATTATTATATTAAAATATTTTATTTATATAAACAAAATTTTACTAGTTTTCAAATAAGGAAATGTTTTAAAAGTCACATGACATCTGTGACTCGTGTACGAGGACGTATACAGGAAATGGGTCTTACAGAATGATTGATGAAGATAATATAGTAGCAATCTGCCTTTCCACTTTAGTTTTCTGGTGGTAAGCAAATTTGTAGGGTCTTAGATTGATTGGTGTAGATTCTGATTTCAGTGTGATGGAGTGGTCATGATTTCTATTGGGGGTAGTCCTTTAGGCTCATCAAATATGACACTATAGGTGTTTAACAGAGGTTGAATCTACAAGGGAACAGGTGAGTGAGGAGTTTCCATGCTCTTCATGAAAATGTGACCAATTAAAGTCAGGGTCTTGCATTATCATCTTCTGTAAAGTAGATCCTAAAACTTGCTGAAGTGTTATAGAATTAAGTCATTGGACTTAATTGGGTTGGACTTGGGCCCAATTAGCCATAAAAGGATATTTTTGAATAATAAAAAATGTGGAGTGACCAAAAGTGTAATTCTACCTTTTATTAAAAATAAGAGCTTTTATAACTATCTCTTCATCTATTTCCCTTCATTTATCTTTATTCTCATTTCTTCATTTCCTCCCAAGTCCCATAGCTCAAGGGTGAGTTCTTAAACCTCTTTCATACTTTATTTTCGTTCATAACCACTCTAGCAAATTGTTTTTAATGATTCAAATCTTGGGGTTTTCCTAGCATAAAGAAAAGTGAGTGTTTTCATCCAAATAACAAAGGGAATGAGTATGGCTAATCAAGGATCTTCATTTCGGGATCCTAGAATCAAGGTAGTGTATTTCTAATCCTTTGGAGTGCTAATGTTTTCATAAATATGATAAATAGCTAGGATTTGTGAAAATGAGCATTTTAGGGTTTATACATGATTTTTTGGAACAAATAACGTTTTAGTTATAAATAATATGTTTTTATGTTACCTTAAGACCCTAAATAATTTCTTAAAACTTTAAGTCATGTTTAAGAACCAAACTATGGCCATAAGAGTGATTTTTAGGTGTTTTCAGAGCTTAAACAAACCATTTCTGGGTTTAAGTATCGATACTGTATGAATTAGGGCTAAACTTAGGGATTTTAGCAAGGAAGAATCGATATTGCCTTACAGTATCAATATTAAGGGTGTCTGATATCGATATTGGGCTATTTTCAGGACTTTGAAGCTATTTTTGGTACTTATACTCATAGGGGTATCAATACTTGAACCTAGGTTATCCCTTTAATTCGAGAGTGAATTGAAGAAAGCATATGAAGAGCGATTAGAGAATAATTACCCAGTAATGAACCCAATTAGATATCGGACTAGCCAGTACTATAGACACGAACAAGAGACACATAAATCATCGTAAAATCAAGTAATGCGTAAAGACTTCTTTAGAGATGAAATGACTAAAATGCCCTAAGTAGAGAACGACCAAAATATAGTAGCTTAATGAATTAATATCAATAACAGACTAATAACCCCTTGTATAACATTCTAAATGATAGAACGAGCGAGGTAGCAGCTAGTGAAAGGATGATCTTATCTTAGTGAGTCCAGCTATGCTAGGGTATAGCCATGCTACTTTAATTGCCCTAGTGGGGTATTGTCGGTGTGAGAGGAACTTCAGGGGCTAACCAGGACACGATGCTTGAACACTCACGAAGAGTGAGTTAGCGATGTCAGAGTTATGTGGCATTGGGACCTTATATATGCATGCACAATTGCATCAAACCAGTACAACAATTATCCTTAAAGCTTATCTTGAAGGCTATATGAGACCTATCCAATGCTTCAGTTGAGCAAGGAATTATACTGATTATTATATGATGACCGGTTTCCCCCTCAATGATCTATCTGATGGCTATGTGAGGTCTAAGAAATCATTCAGAAGCTTAGTGGGAATTATATCAATGTTATGTGACACCGGGTTCCCTCAGTTAACTAGTTTCTAGTTGTTATGTGAGACCAGATACTAGTTAAGTAATGCGTTCAGATAATGCACAACAGAGTCAAGTATTGCATTTAGATAATGCAAAAGAGTGTTAGTATCACATTTAGATAATGCACAATAATCACAGTCATTAGGGTTAGAGACCCTACTCCATTAATAGAACAATTAAGCCTAAGTAGGTAGTAATTGATTTAGATCATGCATGAACATACTGATTAGTACATTGTCTTTAGCATGCTTGTGTTTACGAAACTCTTAATGTTACTTTAGATTAGCGATTATTGCTGGGCTTTGTAAGCTCAACCTTCATATGTTTTTCGTTGGCAGGTTAGTAGATTAAGTAGTTCATGAAAGCACCATCGTAGCAAGACTTCTAGCATCTCCTTGAGAGTACTGTACCGTAGCTTAGTGGGCATATGTATTCATAGGACCTTACTTATGTATTTAGATTTATAAGATAGGGTTTATATTATTTTGATTTAAACTATGAGTAATGGAGCTCCAGTTTATTAAATGTTTTATAATTGTTATTTATGTTTATCATTGATATCATTCAGTGTATTTGAAAAGAAAATAAATAGGTTTTGAAAATCAAGGGTTTCCTAGGCATCCCAATGTGAAACCTTAGGCCCATTCGAGTTTAGTGCGTTACAACCATGAACAACAATTAATTATCCTTGCCTTTGGAAGGTCATTGTCAAGTTAGAATAGGACTGAAGAGATTCATCCAATCCATATCTAGGACCATACCACTACCTCTCAAATTAAGTACCCTAAAATCATTTACAAAAGAATGACCCTGCATCTTCCACTGCACCTTATTACATTTGATTGAGCTAAAGAGTTTTTAAACATTAGCCACAACAATAGCTAAAGGATAAGTGCTCACTAGGTTTGTTTGTTTTAAGCTCACCTAGGATGTAACATCCTAATCTAATCAGACTCAAAGTCTGGATAGTTAGAGTGTCTCCCGAAGTCGCTGGTCTATGGCTACAGATTGTCATCCTCAGAACCCAGGAAGTTAGCCATCTTGTAGTGATGGAGTCTCTCAATCGAGGAGTTTTAAAGGGCTGTTAGGGGTGGAACTGGTGAAACGGGTACAACATGTGACCTAGGGAGAGCTCTTGTGATATGCCTTAATGTTCGATTTAGGTCTCTAAAGAAAGTGGCCTCGTCAATCCCCACCTTCCCTGGGCTATCCATCTCCTCAGAATTGGGAGATAACTTGTTCTTTGAGTCTCTAACTAAGGAGACGTAACTCTCCACTCGGTCTTTTCGTCAGTCATAACCTAATAATTTTCAAGGAAAGAGAAGAGTAAGTATCGCCAATTTCTAGACACTTATGTACGCTTGACACTCTATAGGCATGTACTTCATTGAAACCTAAAAACTCTAACCTACGAGTCCTTAAACCAACTGAACCTGATATTCTAATACCACAAAAGTAATACCATAATATGATCCGACCGAAATCTAGATAGTTAAAGTGTCACACAGAACCACCTAAGCGGCTAACCCTTTTTTAAATCATTAGCCAATTTAACCTTAAAGTGCATCATAAAATACTCAAATAGAAACAGTTACAAAATATATGTATTTAATTATGGGGGAACTCACAATAGAAATTCTCCAAAACATAAAAATAAAAATTAGAGTTATGACCCAATAAAAATAATTAGGGCCTATGATAGTACATGCCCTCTATAATATTTGAGAAGTACTCTGAAGAAGGAATCGAGTCTGAAATCCAAGCCTGACGAAGAGCTCCTTAAAATTGGCACCTAAGAACTTGCTCAAGGAAACACATTCCATACACTGAGCTCATAAGCTCAGTGCCACACAAATAACCCTACTATACTACATGTATTCAATACATATTAGCATGATACAAGTATAATAATGAACATATCATATATTGAAACAACAACAATAGTAAGCATTATGATGCAGCTCGAGTGTCACATAGCCTCATGAAACTCACTCCTCTCTTTACTTAATAACACCTAAGGAAGACCTAGGTCATAAAGCATCAACGTCTCCCTAAACTTCGAGCTAAGTCCAGGTCACATAGCTTATGTACCTCATTCGACTAGTCTATTCATCTAGAGTACCCAGGACATGCTCGGGTCACAGAGCATCAACACAACGTCTAACTATAATTCAAAGTGCCTAAGAATTACATTGGATATATTTGGATAATTCTTACTCAACAACATTAATATCATACACAAGTAACTCAAGTGACCACAATGTTCCCCAAGCATCAAGCAAGCATAAGTCTTATAGAATCTTACCTCACTAAGATATTATGTTATCATGAAGTTTATTATGGTATTTCTCTTGTAAGCTTGTTAGAAGGTTCCCCTCAACCATCCCTTTTAATTTCAACCTTCTAATTCAAGCTTGGATTACAGTCTTAAAAATCACTATGGTGTCGATACTCCTACCTGGGTATCATTACTCTCCTCTTGTGGCATCGATACTTCCCTGAGTATCAATACCAAATTTACATTCGATATTTGAAAAAATAGTCTCAATATCGATACCTAACTGAAAGTATCGATACTACCTTAGTATCAGTACCAAATTTGGCTTCGATATTTCCCAAGGATTGTTACTAGATGTTGAGTACCAATACCACTTGAAAATTATTAATATCCCTTGAAGAAGTATCAGTACCTTCCTCACAAACTCTTTAAATTTTTTCCCTCAATAAGCAATATCGATACTATTCTTACAATACCAATACCATTAAATCAGAATGCTCTATTTTCTCTCCAAAGATACCCCAAATCTCTCTAAAAGTACCCAAGGTCTCCATTTGGTATGTAAATCTTATTTAGCACTAAAGGAATATGAAAGGTCACCACTTTACATAAGAATAACATCAATCTCATTTTTATGCTCCAAACCCGCTAGAAGTGCACAAAAAAGGCTTAAATACTCATGCAAGCATCAAATATTACACATGTTGATCTACAAGTAGTAAAGAAAGGTTAAATGTAGGTTACCTTACTCCTAGAGGCTGCTAGAACACTTCAAGGCTCACCCAAGGACTTCCTTCTCTTTATCCTTCTTCCCTAAGCTTTCACCCACTTCTCTCACTAAAATAAACAATTGAAATGAGTTATTAACTCATTTAAGGGTTGAAGGGAGGTAAGAACAAGATTTCTAAGGCTTAGGAATGAGTTAGAGCTACCATCAAGCTCTAGAACACAAAACCTTCCTTAAACCCAACCATGGACAAACTCCAAGGTTGAGAGCTTGATTGGGAGCTCTAGAGGAGATTATTGCAGTTCTTACATTCACTAATCTAGGATGGGGATGTGGAAAAACAAGTTCTTAACTTTCTTGGTCACAAAAGAGAATAGGAAAGAGGAAATTGAAGGGGAAAGAGACAATGGTAAGAAAAAAGAGAGATGGGAAATAACTTCCCAATTTTATGTTTTGCTTTAACCGTGACCTCGCTTCTAATAAAAGAGATTCAACCTTTAAAATATTTGAGGGGAAAATATCAGTTTTGGTCTCCTTGGTTTAACTCTAGTTAAAAAAAATACCCTTTTTAATCATAAATGGGCTCAACAAGCCCAACCCTCCTCATATTTGGACCATGGCTTCTTACAAGATTATTGGGTTCAGCCAAAATTCTCTTGGGTTAACCTGAGTCTACTAACTCATAATTCATGGCATTACAACTCTTCCCTCTTAGAAGAAATTTTGACCTCAAAATTTACCTGAGTAAATCAGGTGCATATATTGAAGTTGCATGTCTTCCTCGATTTCCCAAGTAGCCTCATCGGTCACATGGTTCCTCCATAAGACTTTTACTAATGGAACTCCATTGTTTCTCAACCTCTTGACCTCTCGATCCAAAACCTTATTGGCTCCTCTTCATAGGACATATCTTGGCTTACTTCAATATGCTCTATCGAAATGATGTGGAAAGGGTCGGAATGATACCTCATAAACATCTACACATGGAACACATTATGGATGTGCTCTATCTCCGGTGACAAGGCTATATGGTAGGCTATGGGCCCAACTCTTTCGAGAATCTCATAAGGCCCAATGAAACGCAGAGCTAACTTCCATTTCTGCCTAAACCAAAGCATTATTTTCCAAGGTGACACCTTAAGGAAATATTTGTCACCCACATCGAATTTTATGTCCTTGCATTTTAAATTTCCATACGACCTTTAATGGTCAAAGGCTTCCTTAAATCATCTTTGAATCAAATGAACCTTGCCTTTCATATCTTTGATCAGATTAAGACTAACTATCATTCTCTCACTAAGCTCTGTCTAACACAAGGGTGTCCTACACCTCTTACGGTACAACGCCTCAAAAGGAGCCATATGAATGCTTAACTAGTAGTTATTGTTGTATGCAAACTCAACTAACAGTAGGTGATCCTCCCAACTACCCTCGATCTAAATCACAAGCTCGGATTAACCATCAGTATGCGGGTAAAAAACGCTGTTGAAATATAACCAAGTGCCCAAAGCCATTTGTAGAGCTTTCTAAAAACTTGACGTGAAACACAAGTCTTGGTCAAAGATAATCGATGTCGACACTCTATTAAATCTTACTATCTCTTGAATGTACAGTCTAGACAACCTCTCAAGGGTGAAATTTATACGAACTGACAGAAAGTGAGCAAACTTAGTCAATTGATCAACTACTACCAATATGGTATCGTGCTTCTTTCGTGTCATTGGTAACCCAATCACGAAATCTATTGTCACCCTATCCCATTTCCATTATAGAATCTGAATAAGCTGAAGCAACCCCGACAAAACTTAGTATTCTGCTTTAACATACTGAGAAGCCATGTACTTAGATACAAACTCGATTATTTATTTCTTAATACCTGACCACCAATACAACCGAAGAAGGTTTTAGTACATCTTATTTCCTCCTGGATGAACCAAAAGAAAACTAAGGTGCGCCACTCCAAGGCTTTGAATATGCATTTGTTGATCGATGGAACAAATAACCAGCCCGAAAGTATAACACATCACCATTCTTTAGCTCAAAACCCTGCTTATTACCTTGATGGGTTTGCTCCACTTTAGCCATCAAGTGGGTGTCGGTCCTCTAAAGTTCTCTCACTTTCTTAATTAACTTGGGCTCCACATGCAACTCTGTCAGTAACCCACCATTGGTGTTTAAAATCAAAAGCGTAAGCAAGACTTGTAGGCCAAACATGATATTTCACCTCAAAGCATTATCCACCATATTCTCTTTACCCAAATGATAATCAATCAAGTAGTCATTATCCTTAAGCAACTTAATCCAATGATGTTGCCTCAAATTTAACTCCTTTTTCATGAGAATATACTTCAAACTCTTGTGGTCGGTGAAGACGTAATATTTCTCTCTGAAGAAGTAGTGCATCTTCAAGGTAAACACTACCACAACAAGTTCCAAGTCATAAGTAGGATAGTTGCGCTCATACAATTTTAACTATCAGGATGCATACGTAACCACCTTACATTCTTACATTAAAACGCAACCCAAGCCATTCAGCGGAGCATCACTAAACACTGGAAAATCCTTACCCTACTATGGCTTAGTCAACACTGGTTCATGAGTCAAAATTTCCTTTAGCTTTTTGAAGCTTTGCTGGTACTTGTCATCCCAAACAAATGACACTCCTTTTACAATAACTTTTTCATCGGGCTGATAATAATAGAAAACTCTTTTACAAAGCGTCGGTAATAACCAACAAATCCTAGAAAACGCACACCTAGGTGATATTCTTCGACACTAAGCAATGGCTTGAATCTTTTGAGGGACAACAAGGAGACCCTCATCTGACACCACATGGACAAAAAATGACACATATGATAACCAAAACTCGTACTTGCTGAACTGTGCATACAATTGGCACTCTCTCAGGGTCTATAGCACGATGCAAAGATTATTGATGTGATCCTCTTCAGACCTCAAGTACACCAAAATATCATCGATGAACACCATTATAAACTTGATAAAAGACCCTATTCATTAAATCCAGAAATTCATGAGACCAAAAGGCATCACAAGGAACTTGTAGTGTCCATATCGGGTCCTAAACATGGTCTTTGCTATCGATATCCATAACTTTCATCTAGTAGTAACCTAACTCAAGTCAATTTTAGAGAACACTCTAGATCCCTTAAGCTAGTCAAAAAAGTCATCGATTCTCATAAGCGGATACCATTTCTTCACTATTAGATTATTTAACTGGTAGAAGTCAATGCAAAACCTCATTGACTCATCTTTCTTTTTGACAAATAAAATCAGTGCTCCCCACGGTGAAACACTTTTTCAGATAAACCCTCGCTCCAGGAGTTCCTAAATTTGTGCCTTAAGTTCTTTTAGCTCCGTTGATGCCATGCAGTAAAGAACAATGGACATCAGAGATGAACCTGGCATAACCTCAATGCCAAACTCTAGTTATCTATTAAATGATAAACCCAATAGCTCTTCCTAAAACACATCAGAAAAGTCCTTCACTACATGGACTTCCTCGAGTTCTGGACTCATAACACAAGTATCTACTACGTGAGCTAAGAATGTCTCAAAACCCGTGGTTATCATCTTCTGGTCCTCTAAGGCTGAAACAATCATTTAAGTAAAACTGAGCTCATCACTATCTATCACAACTTTAGTTCCATTGAACTTATGAAGTTTGAGTTGTTTAGCACTACATCTTAGTCTTTTGTCATGCTCGGATAGCCAATCCATAACCAGAATCATATTGAATTCTCAGAATGGTAACTCCATTAGATCAGCTAGAAAGGTTTATGTTGCGTGATCTGAGTACTGTAAAATTATACGCAAATGATGTGTAAGTATACACAATCGAATAAGTAATAAATTGATGAGTGAGTATCGTCTCCACAGGTGGAAATTAAGAGTTTGAGCACAACACTACACTAATTTATTTAAGTATATAAATGATAAATACATTGATGATGCATCAACAATGAAAATGTGAGAGTAAATGGAATGATGGTGATGGAATATGATTGAGTGAATAATGGTGTGGCAAAAGAACAATTTATAAGGATGAAAATATCGAGTCAAAGTAAAATTGTAAAAATAGTAAATAAATGAATAACTCGACAATACTCACATAGGAAACTACTTTGGAAATGAATGGTGGGGAGACACTTAAGGAGCTGAAAACTTATCTCTCTTGCTGATTTAGTCTTCTAATGTTTTACTTGTTCAACGAAGTTTTCTAAAAGTGTTCCCGTTATCTCTAGTCATAAGAACCTAACAGAATAGAATGCCATTGTATCTCCTCTCAATCTCAACTATGGTAGCCTACACTATTGATGATGCACTACCCATCTTAGTTGTTAAAATCCTAGCTTAGTCTCTCTCAAGAACTAAGGGATTAGGATATAGTAGTTAATTATACCTTATTGTTTATGCTAATCTTACTTAAGTTTCTCTCGAACACTTAAGAATTAATTACTAGATTTCTCTCGAACATCTAGTCTTCATATAAGAAATGAACACTCTCATGCCTCTTACAATCTTAGAAGATGAAGCACAAATAAACAAAAAAAAGTAAAAACAAAAGAAAAATAATCATCAACCACTAAAATAATGTTTTCCAACATCTATCAAATGAACTCCCACCAAATATAGCTTAGTTCATGGTAGGGTTCGAATAAACTATAGAGTATATCCGATCATTCATTCAACTAAATAACCCAATTAAGTTTTCAAGTGTTAACAATGGAGAAAAGGTTGGAGAAGAAGATAAAAGGAGTGCACGACCTGTGCTTCCTCAAACACAATGAATGACTATAGTACGAGCTCCTCTCGGATGCTTACACTACTTTCTCGAGCTTCACCAATGGAGGAACACAAATAAAAATGTAGAAAAGAAGAACAGTGGAGAGAATGGAGAAGATGATGATTTTCAATCTTGTGTAACCGTCTCCCTTTCTCTCTTGTGTGGTGTCCTTATAAATAAAATATCTAAGAGTATTCTTACGTAATTTTGCACTTAAAATAACCATCATACCTCCAAATTCATTCCTTGTGCATGAAGTTTATCTCTACAGGTGGTAGTAGACCCTATCAGACAGTTACATGCAACAAATATGTGCCTTGACAACTGTCCTCTTGTGAAAATATCTTTTTGACCTTTTCTGCACCAGAAATGCCAAGGTAATGCAGTATGCATCATCAACATGTGATGCTGTGACATTTTTCTCAGCTTTACTTATACTTCTTATTTCCTGCACATCACTAAACAACCACTCATTTCCCATCACCTTAATAAATTAAAACAACACAACCACCAAAAATGCAACTAAATGCACCTAAAATGACCTATATGAACCCTTAAACAAACAATAACTTAAGTGGAAAAAGTCTTAAAAGTAACCTTTTTTCGGATCAGTTTATCCTTGAGCCTTTATCGTATGGTGGATCTTATCCACTAACACTTCTAATCCTAAAGGACTTGAGACCCAAACTTTTACCTCTAAGTCCTCAGTTGAAATATCACTCTCTCGGATAAGGTCACGATAAATGTAAGAATGACTACGGGTCCACCAAAATAGTCATATTCATACAAAAAATTGTAAATATAATTGAGGTAACGTCGACAACCTCGTAATCCTCCTAAGCTTTGACTGTGTACTAGCAAGAAGAAACCCTAGCCTAAGGACCTACTACGGATCTGGCGATGCCTTGACTCTATTTCCAAGAGGTAGAACTACCTTCTCTCTAAAAGGATCATTGACTATTTGAGCTGACCGAGATGCCCTCTGCGTCACGGATAATGCTACACTCCCTACCTCGAGGAATCCCTGATAAGGTGCTCATGTGATCCACAACCATAACAAGCTCAAGAAACTCTATGTCATTCCCTAGAGTGCCTTCTGCCTTAATGTCTACAAGTCGTTGGCTATATGGTCATGTTTGATCCTCTGGTACTCGTCCTAGATGTTGAAGTTAATGGCCTCTAATGGCCCTCTAATCCATGTTCGTGGCTCAGACCCTATCTCAACCTTTAGGACTGAGAAGATGAATGTCTCTATGACTCTCGGGAGTCTCTGGGATGACCTAGAAGTGTTTGGGTCCCGACGACTTTATCCCCACTCTCACTCGTGATACGAGACCTTCTGCTCAGGATCCACTCAATCACCTTGGCCTACCAGATCAGTTTGGTGAATGCTCTAGGTGGGTCGAAAATTAAATGAGTGAGGATATCTATATAGAGGCCCTCCTTAGACCTCGTACTGTGGTGTTCCTCATAAGAAACCAACTCTAGTGTGTAGCGACTCAAGTGCAGGAAGGAACCTACTCTCATACTCAAATATAGGGCGATCACCGTAGATCAAGTGTAGGAATATGTCTCTCAGTTCGTCAGTATGGGACTCTCTAATGTATTTAAACTGAAACTCTGATAAAAATAACTCTCAAATCAGTCGCTCGAGCTCTAGTTCCAGCTCTACGATCTCACACCAATCTATGGCATCACCCTTCAGCAGGGCAGTGATGCACTTTAGCTTACCCTTAAAGTAAGATGAATCTGTCGCAACGTGTGAAGTCTCATAAAGCTATTGGTCTGTGGCTATAGCTTCATCATCCTCAAAACCCATGAAGTATTCATATTGTAGAAATCGAGTCTTCGATTTGAGACTCCTAAATGGGCTGCTAGGGGTTGTACTGGTGAAATGGGTGACCTAGGGAAAGCTCTCGCGATCTACCTCAACGTTTGCGTGAGGTATCTAAAAAAGGTAGCCTCGTTTATCCCGACCTCCCCTAGGATATATATCTCTTTAGAATAGGGAATGAACTCGTCCTCTGAGTCTTCAATTAATGAGGCACATCTCTCCACTTGGCCCTCTTGACTATGGGTGGGGTCGTCGGTCATAACCTACGAATTTCCAATGAAAGTGATGAGTCAATATCACCAATTTTGAGACATTTAAGTACGATTGACACTCTAAAGGCATATATTTTATTGACACCTAACAACTCTAAACCATCGGTCCTAGAACCGACGAAACCTAATACTCTGATACCACTAAATATAACACCCTAATCTGATACGACCAGAAGTTCAGATAGTTAGAGTGTCACACGAAACCAATTAAGTGAGTAACCATTTTTTTGAATTCGTTGACCAACTTAACCTTAAAGTGCATCATAAAATACTCAGATATAAAGAGTTATAAAATATAAGTATTTAAATATGGGGGAGCTCAGAATAGAAATTCTCTAAAACATAATAGTACAAAATAGAGTTACAACTCAATCAAAATAACTACGGTCTATGACAGTACATGCCCTCTACAATATTCAGGACATACTCTAAAGAAAGAATGAAGTTTGGAATCCAAACCTGATGAAGAGCTCCTCGAAACTGTCACCTAAGAACCTGCGCAAGGGAACACATTTCATACGCTAAGCTCACAAGCTCAGTGCCGCACAAATAACCCTATTATACTACATTCATTCAACGTATATAAGCATGATACAAGTATAGTAATGAACATATCATACACTGAAACATAAGAAGAGTAAGTATCATGGTGAATCTTGGGTGTCACATAGCCTCTTGGAACTCACACCCCTCTTTGTTTACTAAGACCTCAGGAAGACATGGGTCACAAAGTATTAATATCTCCCTAAACTTCAGTCTTTGTTCGGTTCACAGAGCTTCGATACCTCTCTCGACTAGTATACTCCTATAGAGTACTTGGGATGTGTTTGGGTCACAGAGCATCAATACAACGTCCAACTAGCATTCAAAGTGCCTAAGCATTACATTGGATATATCCAGATAATCTTAACTCAACAACACTAATATTGTACACAAGTAACTCAGGTATCCATGACGTTCCTCGAGCATCAAGGAAACATAAATCTTATGGAATCTTACCTCATTAAGATCTTATGTTATCATGAAATTTATTAAGATATTCCACTTGTAAGCTTATTAGAAGGTTCCCCTCACTGATCCCCTTTAATTTCACCATTCTAATTTAAACTAGGCTTACAACCTTAAACATCACGATGGTATATATATTCCTTCTTGGGTATCGGTACTCTCCTATTGTGGTATCAATACCTCCCAGAGTATCGATACCAAATCTGTATTTGATGTTTGAAAAAATAGTCTCAATATCGATACCCAACTAGAAGTATCGATATTGGTACCGATATTACCTTAGTATCAGTACCAAATTCAACTACGATGTTTCGTGAGTATCAATACCACTCGAACAGTATTGATACCCTTGAAGAAGTATCAATACCCTCCTCACAAACTCTTTAAAGTTTTCTTCCCTCAATAGGCATTATCGGTACTATTCTTACTATATTGATACCATCAACCCATAATACTTTGTTTTTCTTGCCAAAGGTAACCCAAATCTCTCTAAAAGTACCCTAAAGGCCCCAATTTGGTATTTAAAGCTTCTTTAGCACTAAAGGAACATGAAAAGTCATCACTTTACATAAGAATAACAATAATTTCGTTTTTCATGCTTTAAACCCCAAGTGCACACAAAGGCTCAAATACTCAATCAAGCATAAAAAATTACACATACTGATCTACAAGAAATAAAGAAAGGTTATATGTAGGTTATCTTACTCCTAGAGGCTACTAGAACACTTCAAGGCTCACCCAAGGACTTTATTCTCTTTTTCATTCTTGCTTGAACTTTCACCTACTTCTCTCACTAGAATACATAATAGAAATGAGTTATTAACTCATTTAAGGGTTGAAGGGATGTAAGAACAAGATTTTTAAGGCTTAATAGTGAGTTAGAGCTTCCATCAAACGTTAGAACATAAAACCTTCCTTAAACCCAATCATGGCCAAACTCTAAGGTTGAGAGCTTGATTGGGAGCTCTAGATAAGATGATTTTGATTATTACCTACACTAATCCAAGATGGGGATGTTGAGAAACAAGTTCTTACCTTTGCTTGGTCATAAAAGAGAAGGGAAATAAGCAATTGAAGGGAAAAAGAGACAATTGTGAGGAAAAATAAAGGTGGAAGAGAACTTCCCAATTTTATGCTTTATTTCAGCAATGACATCACTTCTCATAAAATAGATTCAACCTTTAAAAATTTGAGGGAAAATATCAGTTTTAGTCCTCATTAGTTTGACTCAAATTTGAGAATACCATTTTTAATCCTAATTGAGCTCAATTCAAGCCTAACCCTCCTCATGTTTGGACCAAGGCTTCTTACAAGCTTATTGGGCTTACCCAAAACTCTCTCGGGTTGACTCGAGACTACTAACCAGTAATTCGGGGCATTACATAGAAGTTAGGAAACTATGTGTAATGCCATTATCAATCAATATGCTCAATGGTTTGATTTTAATGTTTCCTTGAATTCTTATTGTATTATGACCAACACAACCTGTAATATTATTAATGGAAATCTCTAGATTTTCCTCATTATTATCTTCTTTCTGAACTCATGATTTTGAAATGAGTGCTTCCACATGATCTCCATTGTCTTCTTCCACCATCATATGCAATTTTCTAGGCTTGCAATGATGTCCTAGAACAAACTTATCTACACAATTAAAGAATAAGTTTTTATGTCTTATATACTCCAATATGTTTTGTTTTGTCTGGTTGTTGGGTTGGGCTTTTAAAAGGCTTAGGTTGGCATTTGATTTTGGGAAAGACGTTGGGGTTGGGTAAGGTGGGTTTCTGAAACTTATTCTCTATATTTTAGTCTCAAATTCAATTGAAAGTTCATATGATTTGGTCTATCTACTAGCTTTTACTACAGATTTAGGATCCAAAACTTTAACTCTATGCTTCAGCTCTTTCTTTATTCCACTAATGAACATAATGACAAAGAACTTTTCTCCTAGGGTAGGATTTTGCATCAATATATAGGGTTTTAGTTCTTCAAATCTATCACGGTACTAATCCACCGTACCTTTCTGTGGCACAAATCTACCTAGAACTCATACCAATGCACCCTTTGCTTTTCCATAATATACCTATCAAACCAGGTTTCAACTCTTCATGTTAAGTACATTGTTACCACGTCAACCATCTACTCATCAAACACTCTACAAAGGTAAAAATACTTGTGGAACTTTTAGATCCAACCCCTCGAGTTAACCCATCAAAGAAAAGGGGCCCTATTTTAGGTTTATGTAACATATATAGAAGCTGAGTTGTTAAAGGATCCTCCTAACCATTTTCTATCATCATCTGACCCTCTTAGATTCTGATTCAAACATTATTCTCCCTAATTTGGTTACCTACTTTCAAGTTTGGTTGTGTGGTTTGATACTCATTAGGTATGGATTTTAGAATCCCATGCTCATTAGTTTTATATGAAAAGTGTGACTTATCATTTATAATTGTTACCATAATAGGGTTTTTTCCATTACTTTTGAGTTTGAAGGGGTTTGTACCTGGTCACCTTCAGAGGCAAATTGATTTTGGTATCCAATCCTCCCAGTCATAATCCTTAAAATGCCTACACATACCCTTGATTAGTGTTCATTTGATTCTCCAGACAAGTGATTTGATTGTCTTATATTGACCACCACTTAGGAGGGTTCGAATCATTTGTGGCTTCCTTCACTAGTGTGGTCAAATCTTCAATATGCTTTTGAATAATATACAAGTCAACAGACTCAGTCATCATCTGATTTTTCTTTGGCATATCTAGATTTCTAATGTCAAGATTTGTGGCTCTTGATACCAATTATTATGTGCTCGATTGAAAAGAAAATAATTTGGGCATAAGAAGATAAGAGAATTGAGATTTTAGAAAAGAAACTTCATTCGCAATATGCATGCCTTTCTCTACATTTGATACCTGTTTTAGTTGTTTACACATTACAACAAATCTAATAAAATAGTCGGTTGATTATCCTTGGCTAACTAACTTAATCTTTTATTGCAGGTGACTTGGGTTCTTCTTCGTGGGCCTATGCATTCTCCATATTTGGATCAGAAATTGATTATTTAACTCTGTGCTCTCCACGTGACTGTCAGATAAAATTTCACAATTCCCTCGATTCAGTCTCTAACTCTTGCTCTGGAATCCCCAATTTTCTCTTGTCTAATCCCCCTTCTCCTATCATAACAATATCCAGCTCAATCACCTTCGTAAGCTGAATCATAAGAATGTATCAGCTTGGAATATGAGGAGGATTAGTCCGGTCAGCAGCGGACACTCGACTACCCTGGATGAGCAGATAACTGAGAATGATGATGAATCTTCAGCGAAGATTACAAGGAAATACCAAGCACACGAAGTACCTAAGGAAATTTTACAGAATGTTGCTAATCCAGATTCCCAGTAATCTCTTGCCTCAATCTGTAACTATGAATGTCCAAAGATGCTGTCATGCTTGTCGTAACCGGTTTTCGTCCGGGCACGAATTTTTTACTTGGAGGGAAAATTTATGTGAATAAATGGTTTTGAAAATAATTTGGGAGTCGCCATCGGCCTTTTAAGTCAGGTAGGTCGAATACCTAAAAATTATCTTTTAACAGAGTTTTTTAAGAAAACATCAGTTAAAAGATGAACTGATCTGCGTTTATAACCAAAAATTCGTTCTTTTTAATAATAAAAAGGGATTCGTAGTCGGTTACGTTTAGGGAAGGATTAGCACTTCTACAACGCCCAAAATTGGTACTTTTTAATTATAAATTGTCTCTATTATTAAAAATTTAAAAATTCAAAATATATTTAATTTATAATCATATTATTTAAAAAATATTTAGAAAATATTTAGAAATATCAGAAAAGGACTTCTAGGTGTCTTAAGACAGCTCTTTTCTTTGATATTAATAAATATTAATCTGAATAAAATTAAGTAATAATTTTTATAATATTTAATTTTAAAATACCAGAATAGGACATCCAGTTGTATTAAGACTGCCCTTTTCTTCGATATTAAAAAATAAATGTTAAAATAATTTATTGAAAAATAAATATTTATTTATTATATATGTTTATGACTACATAATAATAATAAAAATATTTAAATATATATAAGTAAAATTAAAATAATAAAAATACAATTAGAACTATATATTTAAAAGCAATAAAAGAAATAAAAAACATTTAAAATAAGTGACTAAATTATAGTAAAATTAAAATTAAAAACCTAATTCATAATTAATCAAAATTATAGGGATTAAACATGCTATTTTCTTATTTTATTAATTTAGTGACTGAAATAAAACTATATAAAATTCGGATATTAGATTAAAATAAATTAAAAATATAAACTCGGGATTAAAATATTAATTATTAAAATTAAGGGATTAAATATGTTATTTACCCTAAATAGATTACTTTAATATAAAGGACTAAAATAAATAAAACTAAAATTTAAAGATCCAATTAAAAGGATTATAAACTCGATTTAGTGACTAAAATGTAAAGTTTACAAATTAAAGGGATAGCGGATAGGATTTAACTATTAATAATTACACAAATAGCCCTCCCCAAAACGACGTCGTTTGGGAAGGGCTATTTAATGCCCAAAACGGCCGGCCCTTCGGGCCATCTCTTTCATTTTCCAGTTTTCATTCTCTCTCTAACTGAGAGAGAATGAACAAAAGCTCTCCCTTCTCTCTAGCTTCCCTCACCGGAGGGAAGCCGGTCACCGGACGGCAACCGTCTGTCGCCGTGACCCTCACCGCCGGCCACCGCATCCGGTGGCCGGAAAATTTTATTTTTATACCATTAGATAGATCGGACCGTCCTAAGGACGGTTCCGGTGCTCTTTTCTCCTAAATGACTCCTGATCGGAGCAAATCTAAAGAAGTACCTTCGGTTTCCGAAGGTTTTTGTGACGTTTGAAGGAGTCCGGTGGCTTCCTCGGTAAGTTCCTTTCTTTTCTTTTCCTTTCTGTTTTGGGTTTTTTTTTTGCTGGTTGTGGGATGTTGCTCTCTGTTTTCTATCTCCCTCCGTCTCTGTTGTCTTTTTTTTTTCTTCTTTGCAGGTTGGGTGATGGCTTTATAGCCATCACCGGCACTCATCTCAGACCGGTCCGAAGAGCGGATTTCGGTGAGTCACCGAACTATGTGGTGACTCACCGCTAGAGTAGCAACGTGGGTGACCATCTGGGTCTTCTGGAGCCTTCGATGGGGTTTTATGGCAGCAGAGGCGGCTGGAAGCTGGACCGTTGGCTGAAGCGGCTGGAATTTTTAGAAAACCCTAAAAGGGTTAGGGTTTCTCGGTCGGGTTAGGTTTGGGCTTCAGGATTTGTAAATGGGTTTCTATTTTGGGCTTGTAATATTAAATAATATATATTAATAATAATAATAATAATAATAATTATAATTATAATAATAATAATAATAATAATAATAATAATAACATTAAAATGAAAAAAATGAATATCTTCAGTTGCCCCTCTTTGCTTATTCTTAATAAGAATAGAGCAAAGACGAAAAGATAATAAGTTTTTTTCATTTGACTTCACTTGATTAGTATAGAGATGTTGAATAAATTCTTCTCTTTCTTTCAGATGAGTTCTTCTCATTATGAACTTTCCGCTGGGGATGATGTTGACCTCTTTCTTTCTGTGATAGAGTCATTCAAAAGGTTGAATAAGCTCTTCTTATTATGAACTTCTTCTTCTCCTGATGAGTTCTTCTCATTATGAACTCCTTCTAGAAAAGTTGATCCATCAAGTGATGGATTTGAGCAAAAAGTTGAACAAATTCTTCTTATTATGAACTTCTTCTTCCTTCTTCAGATGAGTTCTTCTCATTATGAACTCGAACTGGAAAAGCTAATCCATCAAGTTATGGATTTGAGCAAAAGGTTGAACAAATTCTTCTCATTATGAACTTCTTCATCCTTCTTCAGATGAGTTCTTCTCATTATGAACTCGAACTGGAAAAGCTAATCCATCAAGTGATGGATTTGAGCAAAAGGTTGAACAAATTCTTCTCATCATGAACTTCTTCTTCCTTCTTCAGATGAGTTCTTCTCATTATGAACTCGAACTGGAAAAGCTAATCCATCAAGTTATGGATTTGAGAAAAAGGTTGAACAAATTCTTCTCATTATGAACTTCTTCTTCCTTCTTCAGATGAGTTCTTCTCATTATGAACTCGAACTGGAAAAGCTAATCCATCAAGTGATGGATTTGAGCAAAAGGTTGAACAAATTCTTCTCATTATGAACTTCTTCTTCCTTCTTCAGATGAGTTCTTCTCATTATGAACTCGAACTGGAAAAGCTAATCCATCAAGTGATAGATTTGAGCAAAAGGTTGAACAAATTCTTCTCATTATGAACTTCTTCTTCCTTCTTCAGATGAGTTCTTCTCATTATGAACTCGAACTGGAAAAGCTGATCCATCAAGTGACGGATTTAAATCTTTGCTAAAATCTTTGAAATTCCTGTCAAAATTCCACATGGATGAAAATGAATGAAAATGCACATATTTTTGCAAATGCCTAAACATGATGCATGAATGTTAAGTTATTTGATTTCAGATTGGTGAACTAAGTATTTGTTCAATTGTAGAAACCCAATAAATCTTTCTTCTTCAAATCAGAGAATCTATCATATTTGACAAATGTAGATGTAGATATAATGTCACAAAACCTCTTGAGAATAAAACTCAATAGTATAGGCTCTTGAAAAGCTTGCCTTCATGCGACATGTTGATTCTGATAACAACTCATCTGATTATGAAATGTCCTTTCAAGATGATTTCACAGATATCGATAGTTCTTTTAATACCAAGAAATCTTGAATTCTGATTTTGATGAGGAGAATAAACTGTTATACTTGACAAAAATGGGATTCTCAGAGGCTGAAGCTTCAATAGCCATAGAGAGATGTGGTCCAGATTCATCAATTGCAAAATTGACAAATTTTATATGTGATGCTCAAATGGCTAGGGTTACTGACACATTTCTTTCGGTAAAAGATGGGAAGCCATTATGCGATGATCCCAATTACAAACAAAGGCGAAACTTGGGCTATGTTTTTTTTTTGGAAAGGAAATAAGCAAAAAAAGCTTTAAAAGAAACTTCTTAATGAAGACGATCATGCAGTTCATCTTTTATTTCCAATGATTGGTTCTGCGGTTCCTACTAAACCAGATCAGATAACTCAAAGAACACTTTCAGAAGATGCTATGAACACATTCATCTTTCAAATTCAATAACTGGTTTTACCAAACCAGATCAGATAACTCAAAGAACACTTCCAGAAGATGCTATGAGCACATTCATCTTTCAATTTCAATGATTGGTTCTACCAAACCAGATCAGATAACTCAAAGAACACTTCCAGAAGATGCTATGAGCACATTCATCTTTCAATTTCAATGATTGGTTCTGCCAAACCAGATCAGATAACTCAAAGAACACTTCCAGAAGATGCTATGAGCACATTCATCTTTCAATTTCAATGATTGGTTCTACCAAACCAGATCAGATAACTCAAAGAACACTTCCAGAAGATGCTATGAGCACATTATTCTTCCAAATTCAATGATTGGTTTTACCAAACCAGATCAGATAACTCAAAGAACACTTCCAGAAGATGCTATGAGCACATTATTCTTCTAAATTCAATGATTGATTTTACCAAACCAGATCAGATAACTCAAAGAACACTTCCAGAAGATGCTATGAGCACATTATTCTTCCAAATTCAATGATGGGTTTTACCAAACCAGATCAGATAACTCAAAGAACACTTCCAGAAGATGCTATGAGCACATGGCATTTGTTCCAGTTAATGTTTGGACTTGGATATCACAGTACTTACTAGATGTAGAGCCAGACTTTGTAGATTCGAAACATTTTCATGCTGCTACACTAAAAAAAGCTATATTCATAATTATGCCAATTAATAACAGATTTTTTCTTATTCTGCTTCCTCCATGTGCTGATGCTTTTCCATTGACGAAGAAATGATGGCCTTCCTGGCATCCAAGAACAAAGTTGAAATGTTTATAAACATGTACAAGAAGTGCCAAATTGACAGAAAGGATTTGTAAGGCTCTTGAAGCTTATGACAAAGAGCCACTTTCGAGTGTCCAGAAGTATGTTCTTGATGAGTGCTGAAAATGGAATCTAGTATGGGTTGGAAAGAATAAAGTTGCTCCACTTGAACTTGATGAGGTGGAAATGCTTCTAGGTTTCCTTAAAAACCTTACACGAGGATCTGTATAGAGACATGTTTCCCAGTGATATCAATGTCCTGTTTCTTTTTGCTGGAATCAGTGCTGCAAAGGTCGCCTTCTACTGTCTTAGCATATCTTTGAAAACAAATGTGCAACAACTGAATGATGATCAGTTGGAGAAATTGATGAGTAGATTTAATGGACTCGACCTTGTTGTCAATGGCATCCAGCATAACAACCTTATTGTTCATTCTTGTAGATGGTGATGATTTGCTTACTTTGTATTCCCTGCTTTTAAAAGGTATTAACATAAAGTGATATTCAGAAATCTTTAACTTATTTCAAAATTATGTTAATTCAATAAAAGAATAAATTGAATTTTCGAAAATAAATTGAATCTCAAATAAATTGAACTTGAAATAGCTAGAATTGTATTCAAATTTATGGCAAGCATAAAAATGATAAAAATTCAAATGTCTCAACAAATTATTAGCATAAGTATTTCTAAATTAATCAAGTTGACACAATTTAGAGAAATGATGTAAGCTTTTGTCTGGAAGATCTCAAACGTTGTCAAAATGCTCGTAGATGTGAAGTTTCTCCCAAACCGTCAAAATCTTAAGAGGGTTCAATTGCCATATGCCTAATATCAACCTGCATTTGAGCTGCCTTTTCAGGTTTTCAACTCAAATCCTTTCTTTGGTTACAAGATGCCCTTTTCGGTTTTTCACCTTGACCCCCTTTTTTTCTTTTTCTTTCTTTTTTTTTTCTTTTTCTCTTCAAGCATAATATTTCTTGACAGAATCCGAGTTTATTGGATTTCTCAGAATTTTTCCATCCATTTCTGCCAAAATCAACGCTCCTCCAGAAAAGGTCTTTTTCACAACGTATGGCCCTTCCCAATTAGGCATCTATTTCCCACGGAAATCTTTATGTATAGGCAAAATCATTTTTAGTACTAGATCACCCTCTTGGAATTCTCTTGGATTTACTTTTTTGTAATGAGACTTCATCATCCGTTTATGATACATCTGTCCATGGCAAATAACTTTCAATCTTTTCTCCTCAATAAGGTTCAATTGATCAAATCTAGCTTGGATCCATTCAGATTCATCCAATTTTATTTCTCTCAATATTCGAAGCGATGGAATCTCAACTTCAATTGGTAAGACTGCTTCCATCCCATAGACTAAAGAAAAAGGCGTTGCCCCAGTAGATGTTCGAACAGTAGTTCGGTATGCGTATAAAGCAAAAGGTAACTTCTCGTGCCAATCTTTGTAAGTTTCAGTGGTCTTTGTAATGATTCTCTTGATGTTCTTATTTGCTGCTTCAACTGCCCCATTCATCTTTGGACGATATGCCACTGAGTTTGCATGTTTGATCTTAAACTGTGCACAAAGTTCGGTCATCATTTTGTTGTTCAAGTTCAGAGCATTATCTGTAATGATCCTTTCTGGCAGGCCATACCGGCAAACTATCTCTTTCTTTATGAATTTGCAGACTGTGGACCTCTTAATATTGGTATATGAAACAGCTTCAACCCATTTGGTAAAATAATCAATTGCCACAAGGATGAAGCAATGTCCATTCGATGCTTTTGGTGTGATTGCTCCAATGACATCTATTCACCACATAGAAAATGGCCAGGGTGCTGTCATTACATGTAAAGGAGATGGGGGTACATGAATCTTGTCTGCATATATCTGGCATTTATGACATTTCCTTGCATAATCAATGCAATCTGTGTGCATGGTAGCCCAATAGTATCCATATCTCATTATTTTTCTGGCCATGGAAAGACCATTTGCATGTGTTCCACATATTCCACTGTGTACTTCTTCAATGATGCTTCGAGCTTCGCTGGTATTTAAACATCTCAATAGCATTTGATTATTGCTTCTTCTATACATAATCTCTCCATCAAGAAAATATCCAGCAGCCATTCTTCTCAAGGTTCTTTTATCAATTTTCGATGCATTTGGTGGATAACTTTGATTTTTGATATATTGCAGGATATCATGATACCATGGTTTACCATCTACCTCTTCTTCCACACTATAACAATGTGCAGGAATTTCATATACTTGCATTTTGATTGGCATCATATCAACTTTCTTAGTTGCTTGAAACATAGCGGCTAATGTAGCCAAAGCATCTGCCATTTGATTTTCTTCTCGAGGGAGATAATTGAAGGTAACTCTCTCAAATTCTTTCACTAATTCGAGGGTAAAATTTTGATATTCCAACAATTTGGGATCTTTTGTTTCCCATTCTCCTCGCAATTGATACACCACTAACGATGAATCTCCATATATTTTGAGACATTTGATTTTTCTTTCTATAGCTGCTTTTAATCCCATGACACAAGCTTCATATTCCGCCATGTTATTGGTGCAAAAGAACTCTAGTCTACTTGTAAAGGGATAATAAATATTTTCTGGAGAAATTAACACTGCCCCGATTCCTCGTTCCAAAGCATTAGATGCTCCGTCAAAGTAAAGCTTCCAAGTTGCAAATGCATCATTTGTTCTGACTTCTTCATTCATGGATATGCACAACAAATCTTCATCGGGAAAATTGAAACTCAAAGGCTGATAATCATTTGATACACGACTGGCCAGAAAATCAGCTATTACACTTCCTTTTATCGCTTTTTGATTGACATATACAATATCAAACTCAGATAATAACATCTGCCATCTAGCCATTCTGCCTGTCAAAGCTGGTGATTCCATTAAGAATTTCAAAGGATCAAGTTTGGATATCAACCAAGTAGTATGGTATAACATATATTGTCTGAGTCTTCGAGTAGCCCACACCAAGGCACAACATAATTTTTGTATTGGTAGATATCGAATTTCACAATCAGTAAATTTCTTACTCAGATAATAAATAGCTTTTTCTTTTCTTCCAGATTCATCATGCTGTCCTAGTACACATCCCATCAAATTTTCGAAAACCGTCAAGTAGAGAATTAATGGTCTATCAGGCATTGGTGATACTAAAATTGGGGCATTGGATAAATATTTCTTAATAATATCCAAAGTTTCTTGACATTCTTCATTCCAGACTTCAGGATTGTTCTTTCGAAGTAATTTGAACACTGGATCACATTTGTCAGTTAATTGAGAAATGAACCGAGATATATAATTTAATCTTCCCAAAAAGCCTCGAACTTCTTTTTTTGTATTGGGTGGTGGGAGATTTTGAATTGCTTTTACTTTATCTGGATCAATCTCAATTCCTTTTTTACTGACCACAAATCCCAAAAGTTTCTCGGAAGTTACCCCAAAAGTGCATTTTGCGGGGTTGAGCTTTAATTGATACTTCCTCAATCTCTGGAAAAGATTTCTCAGGTTTTGAATATGTTCTTATTCAGTTCAGGATTTGGCAATCATGTCATCCACGTATACTTCAATCTCTTTGTGCATCATGTCATGAAACAAAGTTACCATGGCTCTTTGATACGTTGCCCCTGCATTTTTCAATCCAAATGGCATCACTTTGTAGCAGAATATGCCCCACATGGTTACAAATGTTGTTTTTTCCATGTCTTCAGGATTCATTTTTATCTGATTATATCCTGAAAAGCCATCCATAAAAAGAAAACCATGCGTGTCCTGCAGTATTGTCCACCAATGTGTCTATGTGGGGTAATGGAAAGCTATCTTTCGGACTAGCTTTGTTGAGATCTCTGTAATCCACACACATTTGAACTTTTCCATTTTTCTTCGGTACGGGAACAATGTTGGCTACCCAATCTGGGTATTTAGATGCCTGTAAGAAACCTGCATTGATCTGTTTCATCACTTCTTCTTTGATTTGCAACAACATTTCTGGTCTCATTCGCCTGAGCTTTTGTTGGACCGGTTTATATTCTGG
Source organism: Hibiscus syriacus (assembly GCF_006381635.1). Taxonomy (NCBI): domain Eukaryota; kingdom Viridiplantae; phylum Streptophyta; class Magnoliopsida; order Malvales; family Malvaceae; genus Hibiscus; species Hibiscus syriacus. The sequence goes on along the minus strand of NW_024062810.1, from coordinate 230,750 downwards.
ATTGATTCGAAGTTTGTGTATCACTATATCTGTGCTTAAACCAGGCATATCTTGATAAGACCAGGCAAAGATATCTTTGAACTCTTGAAGGAGATTTGTCAATTCTTGTTTTATCTGGACTGTCAGAGTAGTACCAATTTTCACCTCTTTCATTTCTTCATCTGTTCCCAGATTCACAGTCTCAATCTCTTCTTTGTGGGGTAGAATTTGTTTGTCTTCTTTTTCTACCAATCTTAATAGTTCAGTAGGAACATCACATTCCAGTTCATCCTCACACCCATTGATTTCTTCCAGACATATAGGTTGCTCTAAATTTATCTCTTGATTAAATTTAGGAATAAACATGCTATTAACATGGTGACACCTGCAAATTTAAGTCGGACATATTTCTGAAAGAATATAGTAAATTTATGAAATAAATAAATGTATAAATGTAAGAAAATGTAAAGAATGATTGCCATCTAAAAATTTTAAAGAAAATTTCTTATATTTAACATAATTTCCTTTACAAGATAACAAAAAGTTTTCATATTTTTGAGCTAAACATAAAGATTAGTTCTGAATATTACTCTGCGTTAATATTAAAAACTATAGGAAGATCTTCAGTGGTCCAATTGTTGAGTGTTTCTCCAGGAAAATATGGGCGAATCCTATCCAAGTATTTGCCAGTCTTGTTGTCATTCATGATCATGTTGATAAATAATCCATTCATAGCTTCTTCAACTATGTTTTGATCTTTCGTCAACTTTTCTTCTTTAAAGACTTCAACAAGTTGTTGTTCTATATTAATTGTTCCCCCTGATCTGAATGTGGTCTTCAACTGTGGGAAAAACATGTGTTCCCAAAGGATTTCTTTTCCTTTCAACCTTGCCTTTCTGTCTTCACATCTTCTTTTCATCTCTTTGTTCTTTTGCTGAAAATTGGGCTTGAATCCAAGCCCAAAACGATCTTTCTTCATCTGTATATTTATAGGAACCGAAATCCCTTGAAGATTCTTTCCTAACCCTTTCCCAGCTTTAGCTCCGATGCCTAAAGTTTGTCGTACCGTCATCCTGGTACAATCAGATAATCTGGGATATGGAATTTTGTTTCCTTCTGCAATAAAGGTTGCATTTACAAATTCAAGAGTTCGGAAAGAGCATTCAAGAGCATCATCATTGGTTTCGATATATGGAACATCACTTGTTACCGACGCAATGATTTCTTCTTCAGCTCCGACGCATATTAGTTGTCCATCAACAACAAATTTCAATTTCTGATGTAATGAAGAAGGAACGGCTCCTGCTGAATGAATCCATGGCCTCCCTAATAAACAATTATATGTAGGGTGGATGTCCATCACCACAAAGTCAATATTGTACACGACTGGACCAATTAACAACGGTATTTCCATTTTCCCTAGTACCTCTTTTTGAGTACCATCAAAGGCTCGTACTACATTCTGATAGCTCTTCATGTGTGATTTATCCACAGGCATTCTTTGAAGTGTGACTAGAGGCATCAAGTTGAGAGCGGGCTCTTCTTGAAATGGATTTTTGCTTGAAGATGCAGGCTCTTCTTGTCGATTTTCCTGTGGTTTGGCTTCTTGAAATGCTGATGTACGAGCATTGATTTGTATAGGTGTAGTACCAGAGTGATAAATTGGTTCTGGTGGAAAACCTAGAGAATACATAGGTTCTTGGTCGAAAGATACAGGATTTTCATGCATTTTTCCAATGATAGCCTGCCTTTTAAACATGTCTTCTATTTTCTGCATCATGTTGTCTTGTGAATTTGCAATACTGTCTTCAATTTTCTCCAGCTTCATTCTCATTTCTGCTTGTTCTTTATTATGCTGTTCCTCAATACATTGTATTTTATCCTCCATAATTCTCTTAGTAGCTTGTCTAGTACCGTAGTGATGTTGTATTTCTCTTTTGGCCAGAATAACTGCGATTGAAAAATCTTTTAATATTATTTTTTCCAAATTTTAATTAATGAATTTTATCTTAATAATAAAAATTATACATAAAGAAAATCATGAAATGAATAATGAATGTATGCAAAATGCATGTATGCAAAAAGGTATTGATCCCAAAAAGTTAACTATCATAGAACAACTTTCATCGGTATACAAAAGTTTCTTTATAATAGTTCATAACTACAGATAAGGCGTAGCTTTCCTATTAAGCTCTATAATTTCTTTCATTAACCATGACACCTTCTTTCCGCACTTAGAAACTGGATCAACGTGATGCTCAATTATTTTGGCTTCAACAGCTAGTTCCCCAACATATCGAGCAACTTCGCTCATTTGTACCATGGCCTCGAACACCATATTACTTCTTTCTTCACTTCTTTCAACATAGAAATCAGTTGACTTTTGCCATTGTTCATTCGTTCCTTCAAGAGTTTGCTCTAACTCAGTGATTCTGACTTGACAATTGTGCAGAATTTTTTCAAGATCTCTAATGCGTCTTCGCAGTGAAGCACTTTCCTCATTACTTTCTTTGAGATCATTAGGTCCTAGACGAACCTTTTCTTGAAACAACGATTCTTCAAGTTGCAAAATGTAAGCATTAAACTCTGAGTTTTTGTTTCTAGACTGATCCAGATCTTCTTCAAGTTTTGTTCGTGCTTCTTGCGTTCTTTGATTAAGCTTCTGGATTTGAACATCCTTGTTTCTACATCTTTGCATCCAATTGCTAGCCACTTCCTGCTCTACCTCAAGTCTGGTGTTGAAATTTTTTCTTTCTAGCTCCCATTTTTCTTTTTCAATATTGGATTCTTCCATTTTTTGGCCTCTGACTTCAAGTTCAACAATCAGCTGGTTCATTTCAGATTCAAATCCCTTGAACATGATATTTTTCTCACCTTCAAATTTATCAAAGATGTCATTCTTCATCTCTTCTAAATCTTTGGCTCGATCCCTTTCTCTTTGCATTTCATTCATGATCTCGTGGTGTTCAGCCTTGCTTTTTATAATTCGCTCTCTTCTGTCAACCTCAAAATCTTCCATTTTTTGCTTTCCTTTCTCAAGGCTTTTGAGTAGACGACTATTCTTTTCTTTCAGATCTTCAACTCGACTTTTCTCGATGTTTAATTCTCTGGTCATCTGTACCGTCGATTGGCTTGGTCCTGATGCTTTCCGGGATTTATATAACTCTTGGTAATTTTTCTTTAATGCTCTAAATTCACCATCAACTTTTTCTTTGTTTTCTCTCAACATTGCACATTGTGATGAATGAAAGTCAATATCAACACCCAACATAGCTTTATCTCGTCTCATCTGCTCTAATTCTCTTGACCATCCTTCTTTTTCTGCTTCAAACTCAGCTCTCAGGATTTCAATCTCTGATGGAACCACCTTAATGCGATCTTCCATAGAGATATCCTCATTTTGATCTGGTAGAGGAATATTTTCATTTTTCCTGACATATCTCCATTCCTCATAATCAGGAGTTAGCATTTCTTTTGCTGCTTTAGCTCGGATACAAAAAGTTGTTTTCCAAGCTGTAACGGCTTCCATGATATTTCTTTTATAATTTTTGCTGTGGAATGCGAACTCAGATGAATGTAATCCAACGGTGACCGGTACAAATTGACGGCCTTCATACTGTCTTATGACCAGAAGTGGTGCATATCTAATTCCTCCCCATAATCCGAGAAGCATTATCCAATTGTAATCTCCACATTTGTAAAAGAATTCCCTTTGGATTTGCCACGGGGCTCGCCAAACAATGTCATTGCTTTGCAGATTTCGAAAGGCATTAATCCACATATCTTTCTTAATTTCTTTCTGCCATTCTTGCTCCAGAAATTCTTTTAATGGTGAGTAATCCGTATTAAAGTGTCGGTATGAAACCTTTTCTGTCCTCCAGAAATGACTACGGATCCAAACATATAACAACTGGGTACACCCTAAGAATCATCCACCTCCTAGCTTTCTACAAGCATTTAACGATCTGAAGGTCTCTGCTAGAATTGCAGAAGCAGGATTAATCTTTTTCGGTAGCTGTTCAAACAAATCTACCACTGCAGCTTCAACATATCCCAATACTTTTGGGAAGATGACCATACCATACATACCCAGAGCAAATAAATCGAATCTTACTTTAATATCTGGATGGCTCTGAATAAGTTCTTTAATGTTGGTCCAAGCAATGCCTTCGCTTTCGCCTTTTTGTTTTGTACGGGATGCCACCCATTCTTCTCGTACCCCGGCAATCTTTGCTAATTTAACTCGAAAGGGTTGAGTTTTAATTGACTTTGAATAGATTCGATTCTCCAAAGCCCCTTCGATATGTAGCAAAGTTGTGTACTCTTCAATAGAAGGGACCAAGTCCTCTTTATTGAGAGTGAAGCAATTGTACCCTGGATTCCAGAATTGAATTAGGGCTCTGAGTAATTCATCATCAACTTCGACATAGAGCAAATATGGGATGTCTCCGTAAGTCTGATAAAACTGTAATTTTTTGTTTGAATCCCAACTTTCCCAAATACTTCGCAAATCTTGCATATCATTTCTTTTTAGTGAAATTGGAGCATAACTGGCTAAGTCAGATACATAATCATCCTGCAGACTGTCTCCTTCTTGTCTTTGTAAATCCTCAGCCCACTGTCTTACTTCTGAGTTTAGAATTACTTGATTTTGAACACTTTTTATCCATGGATGAAGGCTTTCCAATAAGACAATTAACACAAGGATCAATGCCTTTTATCCTGTATGATGCTATGCAAACAGAAAAAATAAAGAACACACAAAAAGAAATGAATTAGTTTACATAATAAAGAAATTTAATAATAACATTTACCTAAATATTTTTATTTAAACATGCTTTTTCTAAATTTAAATAATTTAAATATACATGTAATTTAATCAGTAAAGAAAATAAATAAATTAACAGGAAAGTTAGAAATCATTTCTCCTGTGTACACCTATTTTGGACAAAATTTCGGCATGACTTCAGATCGGAAGAGTTTCTAGGGTTTATTATATGTAAGGTTTCAGATCTAAGAATAAAGGTACCCGAATTGTCCTTGTTAGTGCCCCCTTGGGTTGCTAACCCTCAATCCTAGTCCATCACAGACTAAAATGGATCGAGTTCAATTCGAGGGGATACATTTCTCTATGCCTGACACGGAGAATAAATTCTCACGAAGACATAGAGCATATGAACCCCGAAAGTTACTTGCTAGGTCTGACACGGAGAATAAATTCTCACGAAGACGTCGCTTTCACTCCCACTTAAAAAGGACAACTCAATTATAGAGCTTTTTATGTTATGCAATGCAAGTGTTGTGTGTGAGGAGAAATGTTCAAACCTCTAACAGAAAAATAAATAATGAAATAAAATACTTGCAAATAAAAATGAAATATTAATAAAAAAATATATACATACTATGAAAATAATAAATATATAAACAAATTTGAAAAGGAAAAATCATAAATTAAATATATAAATTTTAATTTATAATTAATAGAGACAATTTGTAATTGATTTTAAAAGTTTGACCGGTCCCCAGCGGAGTCGCCAAGCTGTCGTAACCGGTTTTCGTCCGGGCACGAATTTTTTACTTGGCGGGAAAATTTATGTGAATAAATGGTTTTGAAAATAATTTGGGAGTCGCCATCGGCCTTTTAGGTCAGGTAGGTCGAATACCTAAAAATTATCTTTTAACAGAGTTTTTTTAAGAAAACATCAGTTAAAAGATGAACTGATCTGCGTTTATAACCAAAAATTCGTTCTTTTTAATAATAAAAAGGGATTCGTAGTCGGTTACGTTTAGGGAAGGATTAGCACCCCTACAACGCCCAAAATTGGTACTTTTTAATTATAAATTGTCTCTATTATTAAAAATTTAAAAATTCAAAATATATTTAATTTATAATCATATTATTTAAAAAATATTTAGAAAATATTTAGAAATATCAGAAAAGGACTTCTAGGTGTCTTAAGACAGCTCTTTTCTTTGATATTAATAAATATTAATCTGAATAAAATTAAGTAATAATTTTTATAATATTTAATTTTAAAATACCAGAATAGGACATCCAATTGTATTAAGACTGCCCTTTTCTTCGATATTAAAAAAATAAATGTTAAAAATAATTTATTAAAAATAAATATTTATTTATTATATATGTTTATGACTACATAATAATAATAAAAATATTTAAATATATAAGTAAAATTAAAATAATAAAAATACAATTAGAACTATATATTTAAAAGCAATAAAAGAAATAAAAAACATTTAAAATAAGTGACTAAATTATAGTAAATTAAAATTAAAACTTAATTCATAATTAATCAAATATAGGGATTAAACATGCTATTTTCTTATTTTATTAATTTAGTGACTGAAATAAAATTATATAAAATTCGGATATTAGATTAAAATAAATTAAAAATATAAACTCGGGATTAAAATATTAATTATTAAAATTAAGGGATTAAATATGTTATTTACCCTAAATAGATTATTTTAATATAAAGGACTAAAATAAATAAAACTAAAATTTAAAGATCCAATTAAAAGGATTATAAACTCGATTTAGTGACTAAAATGTAAAGTTTACAAATTAAAGGGATAGCGGACAGGATTTAACTATTAATAATTACACAAATAGCCCTCCCCAAAACGACGTCGTTTGGGAAGGGCTATTTAATGCCCAAAACGGCCGGCCCTTCGGGCCATCTCTTTCATTTTCCAGTTTTCATTCTCTCTCTAACTGAGAGAGAATGAACAAAAGCTCTCCCTTCTCTCTAGCTTCCCTCACCGGAGGGAAGCCGGTCACCGGACAGCAACCGTCTGCCGCCGTGACCCTCACCGTCGGCCACCGCATCCGGTGGCCGGAAAATTTTATTTTTATACCATTAGATAGATCGGACCGTCCTAAGGACGGTTCCGGTGCTCTTTTCTCCTAAATGACTCCTGATCGGAGCGAAACTAAAGAAGTACCTTCGGTTTCCGAAGGTTTTGGTGACGTTTGAAGGAGTCCGGTGGCTTCCTCGGTAAGTTCCTTTCTTTTCTTTTCCTTTCTGTTTTGGGTTTGTTTTGCTGGTTGTGGGATGTTGCTCTCTGTTTTCTATCTCCCTCCGTCTCTGTTGTCTTTTTTTTTTCTTCTTTGCAGGTTGGGTGATGGCTTTATAGCCATCACCGGCACTCATCTCAGACCGGTCCGAAGAGCGGATTTCGGTGAGTCACCGAACTATGTGGTGACTCACCGCTAGAGTAGCAACGTGGGTGACCATCTGGGTCTTCTGGAGCCTTCGATGGGGTGTCATGGCAGCAGAGGCGGCTGGAAGCTGGACCGTTGGCTAAGGCGGCTGGAATTTTCAGAAAACCCTAAAAGGGTTAGGGTTTCTCGATCGGGTTGGGTTTGGGTTTCAGGATTTGTAAATGGGTTTCTATTTTGGGCTTGTAATATTAAATAATATATATTAATAATAATAATTATTATTATTATTATTATAATTATAATAATAATAATTATAATAATAATAATAACATTAAAATGAAAAAAATGAATATCTTCAATGCTAATTAAATTAATGACACGAATCTGTTATCAGATACATTTACCTTAAAGACATTATGTGCTTTATGGGTCGAGATGAAGCTTTAAAAGCATTGAATCCCTTTGGAACAGGAACTGAAGAAAGAATCAGCGAGGTATCACTCAATAATTGGCTGGTAATTGGAGTATAATTCATATTTTTGTCTGAATTTGTTTAGACACATCAAAACAAATGTTTTCCTCTTCAAGGTGAATGCCTTCAGAGATCGAAAAGCACTCCAATTGTCCCTAATGATACAAAAACTGCAGTGGATGAACTCCACAACATGTTGAACATCGCGGTAGTCATTTTATCAGTCTTTATTTGGCTCATAATACTCGGAATCCCTGTCACCCACTTCCACGTTTGCATACGCTCATAACTTCTGTTGGCGGTGTTTATCACGGGGAACACATGCAAGACTGTTTGAAGCAATTATCTTTCTATTTGTTTCCTTCTACATTAATTCCCGGGTCAATCACTTCCAGGCATATCGAGAGCAGGGGGCACAACTGGCAGAGTAACCCGCAGGAGGTTATGACAGACGTAGAAGAGAAAAACAAACAAACGATTTCTGTAGCATCTTAGCACAGAATGAACTACTTAAACAAGTTTGTTTGAAGAAATGATTAAGAGCTTGAAATCGAATACAATCATGCATATGGATGCGAGTAAGAAATATGTCAACCTTGGCGCCTTCAAACTGGAGTACTTGTGTCAACTAAGCTTACAAATTATAGAGGATTAAATAATGTCTTATAGAGCCAACATATCTATACGAGGGAAGTCAGTGGTCTTATTATCTGGCATAAGTTTTAGTGTTTAGTAAGTCGCAAATATCTGTGCTTTGGTTAATCCTCTAGTAATCAGGTTTCTCAGTTTCCACGCCTTGCTGCCTCTGCTTCAGTCGCTCTTTATACTCTTTCAATTCTCTCTTGTATCTTTCCTTGTCTTTCAATCCAATGTTCTGGTATACCTGCACTCACATACATTAATCATCAAACACGTCTCTATTCATTTTCACAGCAACTTTATATGTGATCGATTAAGTTGTTTTTATCTCTTCTTCTTTTGCAATTACCATCCTCTCTTCTGGGCCGAGACTGCTCCAAGACTCCCCAATCATTTTTGTTAACTCTCTCTCCCTGTTTGGATACAGTGATTTGAACTTATAATGCTTTTCTGCAAAGAAAAAGTTATAACCACTCCTGTTTGGTTTTGGATAGCTGGGGTCTTCCGCCCTTCGGCTTCTCCTCCTCCTACCGGAATGCCGGCCACTGCAAATGTGTTTGTATGGGACAATGGCATTGCTATATTCAGAAACGGGTTGCTGCTCTGGATGGTAAAGCACTCCACTAAGAACTTCAGAACCCAACCTCACAGATATCAGATAACCGCAATCGAACTTCCCTTCAATCGTTCCCGTAACTGACAAACATGAGGTTCCTACAAAGAGAATCATATCAGGTATGGTTATCCAATCAACTTCTTAGCAGTATGAAGTTGCATGGACACCAATCACATGAATATGCAGTGTGCCATATCAGACAAAGCAGTGCATATATATACAAGTATTGAATATGAGTTTCACTTTCTATAATTAATACCAACTATTTAAACGATTTTGCTTCCAAGGGCAGTTAGTTGGAGATTTGAGCATGAAATGCCTTCTAAAACCAAATGTTTGCTGAGGGTACGTGGTACCAGGCAATTGAAAACATCAGAATTAACCACAGATAGAGACAGCTAAATATACATATTTGTTTCACAAGATATATATATATCATAAGACCATAGCCACATATACCGGAGACATGGATAAATGTAGCTGTATTAAACATAAGGTTCAGACATCACTAATATACAGAAATTAAAATCCAAAATTTTGCGTTGTGTGGACCTGGGACGACACTTGCTGTATCCTATTGAAAGAAATAAAACGGATTAGAAGATTTAAAGAAAAAAACAAACAAAAAAAGAAAAAGCTACCTTCAACAAGTGGATCTGGGAATTCTCTTATCGGTTTAGGGTAATATTCCACGAGAGCTAGTTCAGGTCTACATGAAGGTTCGTTAACTGTAGATGCAACTGCATGGACATCAAAATAAGAGCAATATACCCGTACATGAATCGGCATAAAGCTAGAGGGGAACACACATGGGTAAGACCAGGCAACAGTGTTTTGCTACAGACGAAAGAAAAAAACAAGGGAAAATCCCATGCAATAGGCATATGCTTAATGAAATCAACAACCTGCTGGAGTAGTTAGAGGACCCTTGATCTTGAAGAAATGAACCTGCTCGTAATGGAAGAGGAGACTGAAATAGTGTTTCCTAAGCACAAAAGATGCACTTGTCGTCGTCGGAGAGAATCTGAAAACACTACCCACTTCCCTCCATTTCTTCTCTGCAACTACCTACACGGTCAAAATGATTGGTAACATGTTTTATACTCTAAAAGATGAGCATTTAGAGGTAAACATTAACAATAAAAAATGGTTAACCTTCTCGTAACCACCCCTTTTGGTAGCCTCTACATACAGACCGTGTAAATCTAACTCCTTTCCTCCAATCACAGGAATCCTTTAAGATACAAAAAACAATATAGAATACATAAACCGTCAAACAAAAGATTAACAGTAAGTAGCATGAAAAGATATCACCTTTAAAAAAGAAGCTGAATGGGAATCCGTGTATTTTCATTTTTAAGTTAACAAATCTAATATGTAATAAGCAGGAGAGTTCCTTTCAAATGAGGCTAGAAAAGGGTGTGAAAGATGAGAATTACATAAACTTGGTGCCCATTATGAAATGAAACCGCCTAATAGTATCCCAGAAAACAATAGGATCCTTAACAACTTCCTCATGAGAGGCAAGTGGGTCAGGGTATTCTTTCTTCTCAACAACCCCATTCCGACCCTTGGCTTTCCCGGCGGAAGACGGCTTCATTTTGCTGGTCGCCTCATCCATTGACGGTGGTTGCCGGAGACGCTCGTGGGAGAGAATACTAGTTTTACTTTATGGAGAGGATAATGACAAAACTAAGGAATGAGGAATATTATTTGGAAGATAAGATTGTAATTAAAGGGAGCAGAAAAGCTGAAATTAAAGAAACGAGGATTTTGGACCCTCGAGCAAGTAACAATACGCTATATCGTCTTTTTCTGGTATTTTGAATGGCCAGGCCAACCAATGAGCAAAAAGGCTCCTAATGGTGGGTTATTTATTTACTACTGGCTATGTTCATTATGATCCACTGGCTTTGGCTTCTCCCCCCCCCCCTCTCTCTCTCTCTCTCTATCTCGTGTCATTCGAAGCCTGACATATCTGCAGCCGAAAGTGCTTTTGATTTGCTCTCCTGTACATTGCTTTCTCCAAACGATGACATGCACTGGTGCTGCTTCTTCTGATGATTTCCTCAACATATCTTAGCGTACGTCAGTTGAAGATATCTGGCACAATACACTTTTTTGGGGGGGTTGGGCCGGTTCTGTAGTGCAGCAGCGTACGCTTTTGATGGGGTTGAAAGAGGCATCTCAATCGTAGATTTAATAGTAATCAATTGTCTAAAGCTCCAACCTTTTTTTTAACTAGGTTCTTGATATTTGTTCAGATTACTTTATACTGGGATGCTACTACTGGGTCATCTTTATATCCGTTGAATTTTGAGACATATGACTTCCAAATGTAAGCTCGACTTTTTGGTTACAATAGCAGTCTGGAAAATTAAAAAGTGGGCAAACTTTCAACTATCGTAATCATAATAGTAAATATTCTGGCTTTCAAGACCATTGGAAACAGAGCATTTGAATATCCAGGACATTCAAAACCACAACGCCGGAAAGCTTAATCCAATAGTATAACTTCCAATAAACTCAAATAAAAATTGGGCCAGGAAAAATATGTAAACACTAGAGAGTAGGGGTGTTCAAATAATCGAACTAATTCGGTTAACCGACCGAATCGAATTAGTTCGGTTAATTCGGTTCGATTATCGAATTAGTTTGGTCGGTTAACGGTTAAGAAAATTTTTAGAATTCGGTTAACGGTTAATTAGATTCGAATTCAGTTAATTAACCGAATTAATCGAAATTAAATTTTAAATTTTAAATATATTATATATAACATATGGACTCAACTTAAATCATTTAAAACCCAATTAATAATTTAAGATCCAATAACTTTTAAACTTAAATCAATATTAATTAATTAAAAAATTATATAAATTTTTTATTTTATAATTATATATTATTTAAATTATTTGTAAACTGTTTTTTAATTAAAAAATATTATATATATTATATATAACATATGGGTTAAGCCCAAACCATTTAAAACCTAATTAATAATTTAAGATCCAATAACTTTTAAACTTAAATCAATATTAATTAATTAAAAAATTTATCTAAAATTTGTATTTTATAATTATATATTATTTAAATTAATTATAAACTTTTTTTGAATTAAAAAATATTTAATTTTTATATAAATTAGAAAATTTTAAAAAAAAATTGGTTAATTCGAAATTAACCGAATTAACCGAAATTTATTTGGTTCAGTTAATATGTTCGAAAAAAAATTCGGTTTGGTTAACGGTTAAAGAAAAAAAAAAGTTTAATTAATTCGGTTATGATTAATTCGGTTCGATCGACCACCGTTTTAACAGAATGAACACCCCTACTAGAGAGCCGTGCTCCGTGAGAAATTGGAATCTGTACTAGTAACTGTAGGGCTTTACCCCGAAGAGAGTTCTTCCATAAATTCTCGAAGGCCAGGGGTAACCCAGGCCTAAGAGGGGGTTTGGAAATAGTTTTCAACCAGCAATAGGCGCGCCTAGGTTAGAACCTCGTGAGCTCCGTCATTGCCCCAAGCGCAAATATACTGAATCCCAGCAGGCCGTTGTCTTTTTTATAAAATGTAGGAACCATCACCGTCTTATTCTCAAACGATTGGGATACGAGAGAAGTATCCTCATGTTCAGCACTCTTTTACACCGACTATATTCCAACAGAAGAAAAACTCTCTTTGCATTGTAATTCTTTAAACTCTCGACTTCAACTACACTCTTACATAAAATTCGGAACTAATTGTTGCTGTGAACTCATGCTCTCGTGTCTTCTACTACAGTCTTTTAGTGCGTCAGTTATCAGATCTGTTGAATTATTTACAACTGAGTAAAGATGGGAATGAATGCATTCCGACAATATCCGATTTCATAATCTTTATTCTTTTATATATAAATTTAAGGTCCCAGCTTCACCCCCCATCTACCACACTGCTATTAAACAGTATAAGTTTCCATGGATAATATTCGTATATGGTATCAATACATATAATAGTCTAAAATCGCACAAATTAAGGTCTAATCCAAGAACTTTGGAAACACACAGTTAAGTCTAGAACAGGTTCAAGGATGAAGTTATGTTTTGTTCGGATCATTGTCCTTATCAATATTTAAATTTCTTAATTTTAATTATATTTTTCTCATTTTCTATCGTTTTTATCTTTGAATTGTGAATGGTATTTGGGGGGGGGGGGGGAAGATTTACCCCAAAGTAGGGGTAAACCCGTTCTCTGTAGTGTATGTTTACTGAACAAGTATTTCAATGGGTGGGTTGACTGAACTGATATCTATTATTGGTTGGGCCACCTGAAATGGCACCTTCAACTTTCAGTGACAAGTTAAGCCCATCACAGAACCCCCTAAAAGGAAGAACCTGGGTTTTAATCTAAGGTCCCAAGGGTTTTATACAAATGTAAAGGCCTAATATAGTTGGGCTAAAATATGCATCTTTTAAGTACTGCATCTCAAAGATTATCACCATCTTATAATTTTATCGCGTTTCACTTGTCTATAAAAATAATATTTTTAAGCAAAAAAGATAAAACTTGGGACAAACTATATAAATGGTCATTGAAGTATGGGTAAATTTCTTTTTCAACATTAAAGTTTCAAAAGTAATGAAAAGATTAATTTTGTTATTGTCTTATAACAAATCGATCATCAATCATTAACAGCTACCCCAATAACAAAACAATCACATAACCTTCCTCTGTTAGGACAACGACTGTTAACAAGAGAATGATTTATTTTTCATAAAACAATAATATCAGTGTCATTTTCATTACTTTTAAAACTTCAATGCATAAAGAAGAAGCTTACTCATTTTTCATTCATCATTTATGTATCTTACCCTAAAATTTTATTATTCACTAATTTTAAATTTATTTGATATATTGTTTATTATAATATATCAAAATGTCTATTTTTAATAGTCTTATGGATATTATAAGGTAGTATCTATTCAATTTTTTTCCTAATCATTGACAACACATATACATACGCAGACGCAACTACTTGAATCCAAGACCTTAAGGGTGCGTTTGGTTCACGGAATGTAAGATTATCAGTGGGGATGAAAGATTACCAATGAATAGGATTACTGGGAAAGCTATATTTTGTGTTTGGTTGGCTTAGCATGAATGTAAGATTACCGTGTTTGGTTAAAGGAATAAAAGATTATTAAAATGTATATTTGACCAAATTGTCCTTATTATATATTTGTTTTTTTAACAGGTTGGAAAATATTTATATATTTTCTTTAAAAAAATTATTTGACCAAATTGTCCTTATTATATATTTGTTTTTTAAACAGGTTGGAAAATATTTATATATTTTCTTTAAAAAAATTAAATTCATAAAATTAATATAATTTTTTTACAAAATTGAAAATATAAAAAGGTTTAATGAAAGGGTAAAATTTTATTTTAACCCCTGAACTTCATATAAAATTTTAATTATAGACTTTTTTTTTATAAATCTAAAATAGTTTAAGGATAAATTTGTAATTTAACCTTCATAGAATTTTTATTATTCAATGATAGAAGAAATATATTTTTGAAAGAAAGAAAAAATTTAAGGGCATTTTAGTCCGAAACGCCGGTAATACAACAATACTTAAGAAAAGAGAGGTAATGACATTCCCGGTAATATACCCCAAAATATCCACTATTGGTAATCTTACATTAGCGGGAATGGAATTTTCGGACTAACCAAACGGGAGAATGTGGATTACATTCCCATGGGAATCCCACATTTCCCCATCCAAACTCCCCCTAAAAGATAACAATATACCCTTTAACCATTGAAATCACTTAATAAATTCTAAATAAATGCAAACTTTAACGTATTTAAACGCATATTATTTTGTGAACGAAGAGTTTAGGGTCTGAATAATGTATAAACGTTATATAAAAAATAAATCTCATTAATAAGAGACTATTATTTTGGCAACAAGAAGGGGAAAAACAAACTAAAGTCATTAAGGGGTATTAACGGTAAAAGAAAATATTATGGTCCGTTTGGTTTTAGAAAATATTTTTTCTTTTTGTTTTCTATTTTTATATTTTTTAAAAACAATTTTCATTTACAATTTTTTTGAAAAATAGAAAACACGTTTGGTTAAAAAATTGAAAACTCGTTTTCAGATATGAAAATAATGATAATGTGTTTGGTATCTACTTTTTAAAGTATACATAAAATAATAATAATTAATTAATTAATTAATTTAAATTTAAATATTAGGATTGTATAATAATAATATGATTAAACAAATGAAATTTTAAAATCCAAAAAAATACAACTTGTATTCTTAATAAAAAAAACAATAATTAAATATAATTCAAAAGATATAATTATTATCACTTCATAATCACTACATTTATTTTGAATTTCTAATTAAGTCTATAATTAATCTATAATGATGTAGTAATCTCTTCTCTAACTTGAGTCATCTCAACAGTTTGTGACATATTAAATGTAATATGCTCCTCATTTGACTTAGATAAATTTACTTCCGTGTCATCAAATTTTTGCTCATTTTCTCTTGTCCTTTTCAACTTTTAATATGATACAATTATACAATGTACAACATGCTTTTGGTATATAATGTTGTTTTCTAATAAGATAATTAGGCACATCTCTTAATATAGCAAATCATTTTTTCAACACTCCAATAGTACGCTCAATCATATTTCGACAAAAGAATATCTCATATTAAATAATTATTCTTTTCCTTTTGATTGATTTCTACCTATAAAGTCACGTGCATGATACTTTTGTCCACGAAATGGTGCTAAAAATCTCGTTATGTTTGGATATCTGGCACCTACTATCGCAATCGTCTTTCGGGTGAGACTATAATTGA